>NC_080716.1:20979900-21197400 GCF_019097595.1 Hemibagrus wyckioides | reverse complement strand
GGTTGGAAAAGCATTTTCGGAAATAGAAATGTTCAAACATCCTGTCCATTACCTTAAGTAGCAACACGAAGAGTGGTGGAAGCCAACCTATCAGAAACCTCTCCTAAAACCCATTCATGTCTGTTCTTTTTAGCTACAGTGGCCTTTTCTATGACCTTTCAAGCCAATTACCAATTTACTAGACCAAATATTATTTTAGAAAACTCTGAGGGAATAACTAAGTAGTTTTTTTAGCTTGTTATAAAGAGGGTTTTTAATCCATTTATGCTTCGGGGTGATGCAAATACTTGTGAAATGTGAAAAGATTTTCCTTAGTTACTCGTCCCACAGTGCAATGAACCAAACCAACATACTCATATTGTATGTAATTAATATAATGTAATTAATATAATATAATATAATATAATATAATATAATATAATATAATATAATATAATATAATATAATATAATATAATATAATATAATATAATATAATATAATAAATTAGTGTATGGAGAAAGGTAATGTGGATAAAATAGAATAGAGTAGGATGGATACAGACTATACAGTGAGCACAAATATTTCCCTACAGTGCAGGCTGTTTTGTGTTTGTGTATCTGTGCGTGAGTGAGAAATATACAGACTATCTCAAGTGTCCTCACTCACAGCTGGATTGCCTGAGGGTAGCCTGAGTCTCTCTGTGTTGGTCCTCAGGGTCTAATAATTACCCACCATCTAAAATATGACTGTATTATATAATAGAGAGCAAGATAATTGCTTTGATATAAATCCCATTCCAATGGACATATTAGTCCACAAACTTTTCCTTCTCTTTTTTCCTTTTCCTTCATTATTTTACCCCACAGCTACATTTACATTTTACCCCACAGACACAAAATGTGTTTAGATGCAGCAGGGGTGTGGCACATTTCCATTGGCCGTTGGGTAACATGACGTCACTCGGTTTCCTGTTTCAAAGGGGAATAAATCAACAAACAAAATTAAATCACAGCCATTTCTTGGGAACCAGTTCTGGTGCTCAGTAATTCATCCATTCATCCATCCATTCTTCCATCCATCATTCCATCCATCCACCCATCCATCCATCTATCTACCCATTCATCCATCCATTTCATCCATCCATCCATCCATCCACCCATCCATCCATCTATCTACCCATTCATTCATCCATCCATCCACCCATCTATCCATCCACCCATCCATCCATTCTCTACACTGCTTATCCTACTGAATCACAGGGAACCTGAAGTATATTACAGGAGATTCGGGGCACAAGGCAGGTTACACCCTGGACAGAATGCTAGTTTATTGCAAGTCACAAGTGCACACACTATGGACAATTTAGAGATGCTAATCTGTCTTCATACAAGTCTTTGGACTGTGGGAGGAAATTGGACTACCCATTGGAGGCCACCAGTGCATGAGGAGAACATACGGGAATCAAACCCCCAACTCTGACTGTATGAGGCAAACATGCTAAAACCCAAGCCACCGTGCCCCTCCCAGTCAGTGGTTCAGTAGGTACTTATTAAATTTTTATTCATATTGCTACTTGTTTTTAGACAAAAAGAACTAGTTTCCTTTCATTCCTTTGAAAGTCCTTTTCTGTTTAGTTGCTTTTCTGCTGCCTATGAGTAACCTTAGAGGTAAGTAAGGGAAACACTGCATGTAGTGAATTTTTTACTCCATTTCTCCATAATGAGTTGGATATACCACTCTCCTTTAAACCAGATCACTTGTAATGAGTAAAACTAATCTTAATAAATGCTTACCTCATTCCATTGCCTTAACATCCATCATATGTTTACTTTTTTGGTCAAACCTTTCTTCTAAGTCAGAGTCAAGAGTCAAGAATATTTTTTGTTCTCACCATGATCACCTGATAATTTCCAGCCACTGGGCAGCTCTACATGTAAAAACAGAGAAAATGAATTTAACACACACTCAATGATTCTTCTGATTCACATGAAGCCATGCTGCCTCCCAGAAGAAGAAAGTGTGGTCCGCCCTCTTCCACATACCTGAGCTCACAAACTCCTGTGATTGGCTAGTGTCACTATGACTGACAGCTATGATTGACAATATGCCATCCCTCCCACCCAGAGTAGTACATTTTACTCATTTTAGGTTATAATACAGGACAGCATTCTACATTAAATAAAATTGGAATAGAATATTGTCTCACTAATCTTTTTAACCATACAATGTCGAAGTGTCACAGATTTATATGACGTGTTTTTCCATTAGACGATCAATCCCGTATTGTCTTTCTCATAAGAGGCCGCAAGGAAAATATCACCAGAGCATTCACCCCTACTGTTTGATAAAGAGCATGTAAAGAGCTACAAAGCCCCCACTGTTTTAAAAGACCGTGCACGCTCCAGGCCTTGACAAGTTCATTTCAGTCTGTTTTCAGACACTCTTCTGATAAAGCCCAAACCAGCCTAATGAGATCTGAATAGGTGGTAATAATTCTTGCATTTTATAAGTGTCAGGATGAGCAGGCGAGCAGGATCCATGACTGAGGATAGGGGAGGAGGTGAAAGGACAAAAAGTGCAGAACAAAATTTAATGAACTTAATGAATAATGTGGTGGAAAATGAGGCATGGTGTGACTGTGTGGTGTGATGGCACCTCATTGGAGTTTTATGTTGCATGGACTATCAGTGCCATTCACACACAGAGAGAGAGAGAGAGAGAGAGAATGTAGATTGTTGACTGGCAACATGCTTTACTATAAAACTCATAAAGCTTGCAGAGTGAGAGGAAGTGTGAGGGTGCTAAAAAGAGGCCATGTGAACACACTCATCCAGCCAGGCTCTCATGTTGTTAACTCCAAAGTAATTACACACACTTTGGCTTTGATTCCTTGGCAGCCACCGGCAACTGATACACACAAACAGCTAGAGAGTCAAAGACGATCTGTTTCCTGAGCAGCAGCAGTAAGCTTTAATAAGTGGCCACCGTGACAGACTTCCAGTTAAGCACCTCTAAGCACCATGTGTGTGTGTGTGTGTGTTAGAGAAAGAAAGAGAGAGAGGGAGACCACAAGGCTAATTCATACTGGACTGAGCGCTAATCACTTTTTGTGCATGTGTGTGTGAGTGTGTGTGTGTGAGGGGAAGAGAGAGAGGGGGACCACAAGGCTAATTCATACTGGACTGAGCGCTGATCACCTTTTACGCATGTGTGTGTGAGTGTGTGTGTGTGAGGGGAAGTGGGGAGGGGGGTGATATTTTGGATGAACCTCTGTTATATTTATTTTTCTTGAACATAACATACCATTCATTAACAATTAAAAGAAATCTTGTATGACTCATGTTTTACAAGATAACAAAGCCAGCATTTTGCTGTTAAAGTTTAGCTAGCTAGCACAAATGCTCAACACTGGTTGCATGGTTGACTAGCATCCATGCTAATTAAGGACACACTTTCATTAAAAATTTACTTTCAATCTATAATTGGACTAGCACGCACATCATGCTTTCAAAGTGACCCTGCCACTCAATCTCTCCATATCAGTTAATATAAAGGGAAATAATGAGGGGACATATGTTCATCTTCCTCTCAAGATATTCAGGAAGTGCATATGATTAGTATGAAACAAATTCCTGGTAGGAAGATTCCTGTTTCAGAGAAATGATTGTTTATTAAGTTACCAGACTGAGGGAATGTTGTGGAACTAAAAAGATAAGATGTTAAACACTTTAATGCTAAAAATAATGAGTTCTGAAATATTTTTTGAATGATCATATTTTGAGATAAGGTGTCTTTACCGTGGCATGGACAGGAAATAAAAATGATCGATTTTTTTATCAGGCTGTGAAGAAGAATATTTTCCCTGAGTTTAAAATATGTCTTAGTTTCCCTTTACACACATATATGTAAGTGTAGTATCAGTGGAACACGAATGACACCCCAATTGTGGAATCATCCAGTAGTTTCATCCTGCTTATGACAGGTTCATTGAACGATATCTAAAAGCTCACGTCTATGAATATGAAAGGGCTATAAAAAGGGGGGGGGGGTGAATATTTACACCTGGCGACTGAGCAGAGAATCAAGCTGCACATTAAATCTGCACATGAATACTCCACCACATCCTGCAGCCTGAGTTTGTAATGTATCTCGATGTCACTCTGTGATTGAAAGCAGTGCCACGATTACCTTCCGCTGTGCTGTGGGAGTTAGTCATTAGCTTTTTAGAATAAACCTTCATTAAAAACTGCCATTTCAAAACAGGACGCGAAGCCTGTGCAGTCTGCAAACGCCTCGCATGGTGTTGGCTTGCTGCAGTCCCGCTAAGCGCTGATTATATTCGCTCCTGGAGTGTGCATGTGCTCATGCCATTTAATGCAGCTGTTCAAATGAGTTACATTTTGTATTTCACTACAGCAAGCGATTTGGCAGTAATTGCCTGGGTAACAACTAGAATGAAAATGTACTGATTTAAACTGACTGGCCACTTTAATAGGAACACCTGTACACCTGCACAATTGTTCGCTCGATTATGATCCAATTAGCCGAACATGTGGCTCCAGCACATTGCATAAAATCAGGGAAAAGCATCACCAGGTCTTTTTCCAATCTTCAAATATCCACATTTGGTATACCTGTGTCTGGTGTAGCCCCTGATTTCCGTTCTTGGCTACCAGGAGTGGAAGCTGGTGTGGTCTTCTGCTATTGTAGTACACCAACCTCACGTGTTATTTGTACTGAAATGCTTTTCTGCTCACCATGGTTGTAAAGAGTGTTTATTTGAGTAACTGTAACCATCCTGTCACCTTGAACCAGTCTGGCTATTCTCCTCTCTCCTCTCTCATGAACAAGATGACTCCACAATTTCACACTAACCTGTGTAAACACTCTAGAGACTGCTGCATGTATAAATCCCCAGCAATCAGCAGTTTCTTAAATACTCAAACACACAATCCTGCCCTTGTTAAAGTCACCAAGATCACAATTTTTTCTCCATTCTGACATTTGACGTGAACATAAACAATATGCTTTTGACCTGAATTGGCATGATTTCATGCACTGCACTGTTGCCACATGACTGACCGACTGGATAACTGTACAGGTATATATGAGTAGGTGTACAGGAGTTCCTATTAAACTGGCTGTTGCTTGTATTTTATTTTGAAATGATGGAATATAGAAAAAGCGCTCAGCCTGACTAATATGACTAAGATGAAGGGCATGCTGAAAGTCACCCCAGGCTTTTGAGATTGACTTGACAGAGACCATCTGGCTAAGTCATCCAGGTCAACACCAGCTTCCCATTGGTTGGGAATTGGGCTGCCAACACCCTGACCAATCATCTGCAGGTCTCGGGATGGACCACGCTGGATGACCGCCAATACAATTAACATCAATTACACAGCGGGGGCAGCTGAGTTATCTCTCTGTTTTATACATGATAAAGCAGAAAATTGTTGGTGTGGGTTGGTGTGTGAGTTTTAAAAGAGAACTCATCACAGCATGTGTTATTAAAACGTTAGTGTTTGTACATCCACGCTATTGTATAAGAAGAATGAGAGATTAGAGGTGACGACTGGAGCGCACAGTTACTCCATAATAAAGAAATCCACAGGAATCCTTAAAGTACTATAACTCCCATGCAATTTGTAGTCATTATTCATACGAAGACTTTGAAGAAAGTCTTTGACCTCTTCAGCGACCACCTAAAAACGAATCCTCCTCCATTACAACTGAATAGTTTAATGGGCTGCAGCGTTTCAGAGAGAGGTGTTAATCAATTTCTCTTCCCCAGCTCGATAAGCAACAAGAAGTCTGTTCGATGAGTTCTCGTTTTCTTCCCATCTCATCAGACAAAGTGCAAAATTTTTAATTGCCTGCATGTCATTCCTCTAGTCTGCAGTGGCTTATCAGCGGCAAGCACTTCGCCAAAGACAGACTCGTTCATTTCAGCAGTTTGAGGCGCGGCTGGGGGCTCGGAGATGAGAGTAATTGACTGAGACTGCTGGCTGCCGTCCTTCAGAGCTGGCCGAACTCAACCATAATGAGACATTTCCCCGTGACTCGAGTGCTTTCTGCCCCTGCATTTGGCAACAGAGAGCATAAACAGAGAAAGATCCGACTGTTAATCTTTTCTTTCTGCTGATTATAGGAAATTGCAGCCAGATCAATGTCAAAAGTTACTTTTTCATCTGAAGATAGATAACTCTACTCTCAGAGTCATGCATGTTTTTTTTCCATGAATTATGGAACATGTCGCCCCGCTTGGCGGCAGAAGTAACTCCGCAAGCAAATTCTCACGGTGGTGCTACTGACAAATTAGAGGAACCAAAATGGAATAATGGAGCAATGGACTACACACACAGATAGCAAACAGGTAAGAAGCAATACAGCAACATGCAACCTTTTTGCTGCCTGTATCAGTAAATTGTACTTGCAATAACTATTTAACTCATGACTATTAAGTTCTCTGTTCTGATTGGGCAGAAGATGTCGATTGATTTCCTTTAACAGCATTGTGACAGTATTGCAAGTCAGAGACAGTGGTGGCTCAAGTGGTTAAGGCTCTGGGTTGTTGATTGGAGGATTGGGGTTCAAGCTCCTGTGTTGGGCAACTGAGCAAGGCCCTTAACCTTTATGTATCATAGCTGCCCCTGTGCTCTGACCCCAACTTCCTCAGCTGGGATATGTGAAGAAAAGAATTCCACTGTGCTGTAATGTATGTGTGGCAGTAATAATGTTTTCTTGCCCTCAGTTCTTCTTCTCCTTCTTCAAATGACAGGGCTGTGATATTATTAAATGCTCTATTCAAATATGTTAGCATTTGTGTGGCAATAACTGATTCAAAGGCACTGACAATTTCTTTTTTCTGTATAGAGAGGATTTTGGAAGGAGTCTTCAGTGTCAGAGCTTTGTAACAGTCAGAGGTAAAGTTGTGTGTTTTCCAGCAATGAAAAAGCTTCAGAATAGAGAGCTTTGTAGTTTCCTGGCAATGTGATAAAGTGTATTTTGTTGTCTTTCTAATTTCAAGAATGAAAATGGAAAGAAAATAGTCGACTGGTAGACATCAGACATGCTTCTTCTATGTCCATTTTTATATCAAAGCTTAAAAATACTTTTATTTCATAGCCTTTGGAAATGGTTGAGTACATAATATATGTCTGTGTATGCCTTGTGTGTTTATGTAAATCTGTTTTTTTTGTTTGAAGCAATTAAGCGCAGTAACTGGTGGAATTTATTTACAGTATTTCAAACTGTGTTTTAAATGTGTTTTAAGAATAAAATGTACTTATTTATTTATACCAATCTGCATTTTATTTCTTGGAGAGAGGGAGAGAGAGAGAGAGAGAGAGAGAGAGAGAGAGAGGGAGGAAGAATGTGATGCTGGTGAAGTCTGACAACAGGAAATAATTTGTTTTGTGGATGCTAGACAACGTAAAATGTTGCTAAAACAAATATGTATGATGTGTCATTCTTTAATTAATAGAATACAAAAAGAAATCTAATGTAATTCCTGGCAAAGTGCTTTAGCATGGGAGGAATAAAACATTTCGAGATGTACAGTTATTGGAAAATAACGTGTGGTAGCGATAAGTCTGCTTCACACCACGCTGCCATTTATCACTTATATATAACAGCATGCATTATGTTTTATTCCTCACATTAGAAAAAAACATTTCAGTTTAAAGGTCATAGAAAGATGGATGAATATTTTATTATTTTATAATCTTGTGCAAACATCTGCACTTTATTAATAATAGTCATACTGTTCTGCCACTGATCCATATTCATAATATTCTTTCCTGTTACTACTGTACAGGTACTTCTATTTGTTTTTCTTTGTAACTCGATTTTTATTCTATTTTAATTCTTTTATTATCCCTTGTGATCCAGCAGCAGGATCCCATGCTCTGACTGCCGCGGCCAAGGTTTAATTCTCGGGCAGGGAGCTAACCCAGCCACTGAGGGGTTATAACTCTCAGTGCCAGTCCTAAGCCCGGATAAAATGGGAGGGTTGCATCAGGAAGGGCATCCGGTGTAAAACCTGGGCCAAATCAAAGTATGCGGATCAGATGATCCACTGTGGCGCTGCCAAACAGAGAGCAGCCAGAGGACAACAACAATACTGTGAATGGTTGTGTAGCTGGCAAATAAAATTTGAATTTCATGCCCATGTAGCTGTGGTGGAATTCAGAGAAGTTATTCACATCAGATTCGCATTTGCGCTACAGCCAGGCATTCAGTATTACCGCTATTAAAGTAGCAGTATTATCAGTATTAAAGTCATCTTCTGCTTGTCAACAGTTCCTGAACAGTGTAGCAGCTTCCAAATGTTTTTCCAAGATGTTGCACAAACCAAACAATGAAAGTTTTAAGTGGTTATTAAAAGAAAATTGATAAAATATTCGATGCAACTTCTCCTCATTATTTCTCATTCGTTCTGCTAGCTAGTGAGCCAGATGTCTGGTGAAGCTAGCTAGCTAACATCCAGCTCTCATTAAGCTCTTTCTAACACCACGGGGGAAACTATATCTGTAGATGAATACTAATCGTAACACTAATACTGTAGAAAATAATAGACTATAATTAATTGTCAATTTATATAATTTAGTGCAGACCAGCAGGTTTTTTAAAGAACAAGAAGAAAAACGTAGCCTAACATTAGCATCATATACCAGAATTCCTCATTAACCTTATCAACTGAAGCGCTCTTGCTGATTTAATGTCCTGCCTTAAAATATCTCGGTATTTTCTGCATTTTTGGTTGCGGTGTTTTGCAGATTATTCTGATACATTACCACTGCGTATAAAAATACAAGTAAATTCTTTATTGCTTTTGTCTATGTTAATCACCATTAAAAAAACTGTAAATATAATACAGTGTGCTTTCATTCACAGCATCTTCACACACTCACACACAGTAGTGTAGAGGCATGCTGATAAAAGAGAGAGATGAATGTGATAAAACAAGACTTGATTTCATATTCCATAATTTGATTCCTTTAAACCAACCTCAGCTCCTGTCTGGCATCATCTGGGTTTAGTAATGACAAAGTCTGTCAATTTTCAGATTCAAACAGCACCCTGAAAGAACGAACCACTTATCTATTAGATGCTGCTTTATTTAACGTGAACTGTTCTACTTACACCAAGTGAACCGCTTTGATATAGACAAGCTGTCATGATCATGCGTCTATTTGTGATGTATTTGCGGTTATAGCAGATGAAGCGAATGTCTATAATGTCTGTCATGCTAAAGCGGCATTAGATCACTGTGCCTGTTAAGTGATACGTGACTGTGTGTTTGTGTTTATGCGTGTCTAAATAATGGTGCTTAATGGTGTTTTGAATAATGTCTGCTATCTGTGTATACAGACTGCTTCTTTTCCCTGTGCCCTTTACCTCAGTGTTTTTGTTGAATCTGCCCTTCTGGCATGTTCGAGCACACTTTTAATTAGTCTGCCTGTGCTTAGTGAGAGGTGCAGAACCTCTGGGAAAGACAAACTGCAAAGTCTGATGACCACAGGGAGAGTGAATAAGGAGAAGGTGAAAACAGAGAACCATATCAGCGCACACTAAAAGAAAGAATCTAATTGAGTCTACATATGAGTGAGTGACAGCGAAAGTGTATGTGTGTGTCCAGCCTTAGGTATGTGTCCTTCACTTAAGTTCACTTAATAACCAGCCTTCAGGGACCATCAAAGTACAGCACGTCTACTTCACAAGATAATGTCTATCAACAGTGTGCCTCGATCAGACTGCTGATCCCAGACACAGACATGTCCTGACGTGATACAAGAAGCTCGGCTGCTCCGACACGTGACTTTAGGCTTCAGGTTCTAGACACTGTTTCTGTCACTTTGACATCTGAATGCCAGTCTTGCTTCACACACACACAGAGAGACACACACAGGGCAACCCCACCCAGCCAAGCTGTGACCCTTATCCCAAATGATGCCTTAATCAATTAGTCTGTTATTTTCAGCAAGCCTGCGGAGTGAAGAGGAAGCAGCAAGGGAGGCAATTAGATGGGAGTAAAACTGTCACACATCCAAGTCAGCCTCAGAGTGGGCAAGGGGTAACAACACATGCACATAAACACACACATACACACAAACCAGGAATACTAATGAGTAAAAACTGCATAAACACAACTAAGATTAGAAACTTTATGAGCTGAATTTTTTTTAACTAATGAGAAGGTCTTTAGTTTTTAGACAAGAAAAGCACAAACTGAGACTATTAACAATGAGGAGATACACGAGCAAAGGACAAAATGTTTCCCCCCCAGTGGAATAAAGTTCAACCCTTGGCATTTTCCATCACTCTCTAGGTTACTGCACAAACACATATCCCTTCTGCTCCAACCTCCATATACCTCACTGATAGCATTCTGCAATAACACGATATTTTAAAGCCAGTCTGTCACGAAGCAGACTCAGAGGGCTTGGATGCAAACACAGGGCATTTTTAATAAAAGTTACAGAGCAGGAACAACAAAACAAGGAAAAAAAAAAAAAAGGTACATGCAAAAGTATAGAGGCAGTCAGAAAAATAGGGATATATAAAATTATTGGGAGAGTCACAAAATTAGGAACATGCAAAAGTATTGGAACATACGAACACAGGCATAGCGGATATGGGGGGAATATGGGGATACCAGAGCTTAGTAAACAGCTTAGTAATATCATGATTCTACGAAACTAAGCGTATTGCTCACAACGAGGAACTGAAAACAAGGGGTGTAAAAGGGTAAGAAACAAATATACATAATGAGACACAGGTGAACACAAGGAAAAATCGGACAACGTGGGAGTCCTGGAGGTTGCTGCGATTCAGAGTCATATTTGTCCAGCTTTGGAGAAAAGGAGAAAACAGAGGCCATGGCATTCTGTGATGAGACACAGTTAAACACATTTCTATTTACCAAATTTAGATCCACATGCTAACATGATAACAGCCATAACCACAAAATGAGACAACAGGAAGGCAAGAGACAATAAGCATCAAGACTAATACAATGACAGATGAAGGCAAGGCATGTGAAGGAGATGGCAAGCATTCAAATAATCATCTGAAAGGTGTCTAATATGTAGTAAATATTTTGCTGCATGAACAGCCTGAGTTGTTATTATCAGATTAATCGCTGTAAATTTCTCTGAATATAAAAGTATCTGTACTTTTAGAAGTGGCAGAAAGCTTGAAGCTTGCCAGGGGTGAGTCATTAGAAAAATATTTGTTTTATTTAAATGATTAAATGTGCACAAATTTAATACGTCCACGAGACACTAAACAGGGTCATGAAACTGTAAAGCGTGTGTGGGATGTAGCAGGTTTGATCACACTTCTAATTGACTAATTTGAATTGTCAAATAAATCAAACATTACCAACGTTTTTAGTAAAGTCGATGTGCTGTTCTATTAATAACAACATTCAAAGAATAAGCTGAGCGAGAAATCATTTGCTATGTTTGCAGCTCAAGTTTAGTTTATCATTTAATTATGCCTCATCAATAAACAATAAAAAAAAAAAAACATAAGAATGAAAAAAAACAGAGATATTACTTATGTCATCATCATACGCAATGCCGCTTATTAACATTTACATTTCTGGCATTTGGCAAACACCCTTATCCAGGGCGACTTTCATTTTCTACAACTTAGTAATTGGGGGTTAAGGGCCTTGCTCAAGGGCCCAGCAATCCCAGCTTGGTGGACTTGGGATTTGAACTCACAGTCTTTTCTGATCAGTAGTCCAGCGCCTTAACTATTAAGATGGAACAAACATACATTAAATCTACAGTAAAAACATGGCCTTGCTGTATATGCTCAAAAGCATGTAGTTTAAAATTCAGCCACTGTAAAGAGCTACACTAATAAATGCCTGTTGTTTTCCAACAATTATGAATTATATAATATTACTAAATATCCTGTTAACTGAAATTATTGACCAGTTAATAATAGTTGCTAAATACCACACTGTACAACGGAATAATTCATTCTAATATGATGTTACACTCACTGGCAACTTAATGAGGCAGTCAATGAGACAAGGATTTCACAATTTAGTGATCGTAGATATTAACACAAAATTATTCATGAGGACCTTGCAAATTTTCAACAGATTTCCAGCTGATTTTGACCAAGATGTGACATGTGACTTCATCACAACACTCATTCAGCAAATTCACATTCACGTGTGAGTAAAAGTAATTACATATGTGTCTTCACTGGTAGGAGTTTAAATGAAAACTCCACCACAGCAAAGTCAAGCATATTTGGCCACAGCAATCACAATAAAACTCCTGGTGAGACTGAATAGTACAGGCTATTTACTCTCCTCTTTGCTCTTAGAATAGTCTCAATTCTTCAAAGGGATTTTACAAGGTTTTGGCTACATTCCTGTAAGATTCTGCCCCATGCTGGGTTAATTGTTTCACGTATAAAAGGGCCTAATATGTGGCAGTGTGTGCCAAAAAATATTCCCCACACCATTATACCACAGCAGCAGCCTCAACTGTTACCTCAGGACAGGTTTGCTCCATGGAGTCATGCTGCTGAAGCCAAATTTTGACTCTACCATCTGCATGTCACATTTCAGTGAATCATATACAGTAGACATTTACCCAGCTGTCCAGTGTTGATGGTCCTGCTTCTCTGTTCTTGACAGACAGAACTGGAACCTGATGTGGTCTTCCTGTCATTCTTCCTGTCATTGGACATGTATGATCTGAGATGTTTTTCTGCTCACCATGGTTGTAAGAAGGGGTTATTTGAGCTACCATAGTCTTCCTGTCAACTCAGTCCAACATTTTCCACTGACGCTTTAACCTCCCCACCTTTTACACCATTCGGTTTAAATTCTAGAGACTGTGCATGAAATTTCCAAAAGATCAGCTGTTTCTGAAACACTCAACCCAGCCCATCTGGTACCAACAACTGTACCTCAATTAAAGTCATTGAGATCACACTTACTCTCCGCTTCTCTGATGTATGGTGTGAACTTTACCTGAGCTGCTGTGAATGAATGAGTGAGTAGATATATAGATGTTCCTATTAAGACATTAAAGAGATCTTGAACACCTGATTGTAGATTTGTTTGCTTTCAAATCCTTAAAGATTACGCAAGTTTGAATAGTATTTGAATAGTACAATTCATTCTAATGCATACGGTGCAACTCATCATCCACTTGAAGGGCCGCTGATGATTAATCGGGAATGTTAGCGCAGTCGACTGAACACTCAGTTCTGCAGTGTTGTGGTCCAGATCTGAGGAGCGTTGCTTGAACTGAATGCATTTGAATATCAGATTTGCCCTCAATTATTCCTGCCCCTGGCACGTACCCTTAAATGCTTGGCCAAGAATAATATGCAGAGTGGGATGACAAAAATACCAGAGCAGAAAGAGAAAATCCTTATGGATCAAGTTATATCGTTCATGAAGAGGAATAAGAGGCTCGCGTCTCATGCTGAAGACCTCATTTAAATCTACATGCACCAATTAATGCAGCACTTAATTATCTGCTTTTGTCAGGGTGCATATATCTCCTCGTCTTCCCGTGCCTGGTGTAAAATTACAGCTTAATTACAACGCCATTTAAATGAAGCCTTGGGCAAGTCGTATACGTCTCATGCTTTTATAGTTGATCCAAAACCCAAGAAATGCACAATTATACTGATTGTTCAGTGATGATGTGAACCAGCTGATACTTGGTTTCTGTATTATTTTCTTTACAGGTTTGCTTTTTTTTCTAGGACAGCATGAGAAGAATAGATGCAGTGTCCGTCAGTGAGGATCTCATGCTGTCACTCTGTCCAGTGCTATCGTCATCACACACATACACACGCACACACACACACACACACACACACTACTACTACTCAGAGAAGATGAATATGGAGAGACAACTGTGTTTCTCGATCTGACACTGAACTTACACGTGAAAATGAGGAATTTTTTTACATGTGAATTTCAATAGAATGTAAATCCAACAGTGATTCATTACTGAATAAAGGAGTTTGGCGCAGAAATACAGTGAGAGAAAGAGAAAGCAGGAACTGAAGCAAAAATGTTGGTTCTTTATCAGTCTATGTGTCAAAGCAGGCAATTTCACAGTCAAAAATACACTCACTGGTCACTTTAATAAGTATGACCTATTCCACTGCACATTCATGCAATTATACAACCAGCCAGTGACGTGACAACAGCATAAGACCTGTCAAGAAGGAATGTGGTTAAGGTTTGGATCACCAAGCTGTTGCTGCTGGGCCTTTGAGCAAGGCCCTGAACCCTCAGATGTATAAATAATGAGATAAATGTAAATCAGCAAAATGCCATGAATGAAGAACATTATCTGGCATTGCGTACTGTAACAGTACCTTCTGCTCAGCTGCTCTTACAATACATACTGATCAGTTTATGAATATAATCTTAACAAACTACATCCACCTTGTTGGCATTGTCATGTGAACTGTAACTTTATAATAACTGCAAAAAAATTTTTTTGCAAATATCTGGCTTAAACTTTCAACAAGTCAACAGTTTACTCAGGTGATGTTAAACAAGTACAGTGTAACTATGATTAGTACTTGGAGCACTTAGACTTAAAAAGAGCCGACACGCTGCCTTCCACTATTTTTGACTCTGACAGCTCTTCCGCTCCAGTCCCATTACCTTGTGGGATAGCACAGCATCCATTATTTCCACACTGCAGAATCTCAGCAGAAGCAGTAGATCATTCTGGAACTTCTCACCACTGTTTTATGAATACTGAGAATCCGGACATACTACATATACTATATACTACATATTTTTGTCTGATCTTCAGTGTAGTCCATCCGCTACATCAAGATACAATGTGTTGTGCATTCTGAGATGCTTTTCTTCTCATCATGGTTGTAGAGAGTGGTTATTTGATCTAACATCATCACTTACGGAACTACTCAAAGCAACCCGTCTGGCAGTGACAACTATGCTACAGTTAAAGTCATTGAGATCACTGAGATCATTGACAACCACACAATTTTTGCTCAGTGTGGTTTTAAAGAGCATTTATTTCAGTTATAGTGGACTTGGAATCTGTAGCCATCATCAAACATTGAAGTGGACTACATCAAATACATCACCTGGTCTTTTTTCAGTCTTCACCTGTCCTGTTTGGGTGAGTCTGTGCCCAGAATAGCTTCAGATTATTGTTCTTGACTGAAAGGAGTGGAACCTGATGTTGTAGCACATCCACCTCAAATTCTGATGTGTTCTTAATGCAGAGATGCTTTTCTGCTCAGTCTGGTTGTAAAGGCTGATTATTAAAGACTTCCTGTCAGATCATATGAGTCTGGTCATTCTCCTCTGACCTCTCTCATCAACAAACCATTTCCTTCCACAGAATTGTCTCTCAAATGGCTAGGATTTGTGTACACACCATTCTGTGTAAAGTGAAACTCCCAGTAGTTCAGCTGTAAAACAACAGCTTAAATAGTCCAACCAGCTCTCCTGGCACCAACGACCATGCCAGGCCACTGTGATCACTGAGATTTTTCCTCATTCTGATGTTTGTTGTGCGTATTCACTAAAGCTCTTGACCTGTAATTGAACAACATGCATTTGCTGCCACATGACTGGCTGAAAAAATAGTGAAGTGGTAGCTCAGCATTTAAGTTGTTGGACTACTGACTGGAAGGTTGCGAATTTGAATCCCAGAACCACCAAGCTGCCATTGCTGGGCCCTTGAGCAGGGCCCTTAACCTTCAGTTGTTCAGTTGTATGAAATAAATGTAAGTCGCTCTGGATGACGGTGTCTGCCAAATGCTGTAAATGTGAAAAGCAGTGGTAAATTGTTTATATTAATGTGGTCGGTGGGTTATACAACAGAGAGAAGAAATGAGCAAAAATGGTGGATGGAGCAAGATCTTATGACAATTCAGGGTCATCTAGACTTAAATTACTATCACTGGAGCTGTTACAAAACTCTCTCAGCTTTAGCTTCACCACAATTATGAGGCAAAAGAGCTGAACTTTAAAATGGCCTCTGGATGTGAAAGTCAGCAATTAGAGCAGAATGAGAAGAAAGTGGTAAAAAAAAAAGTCAGTTCAATCCCTCATTAGTTCCACAATGATTGTAATGTATATAGAGGGTGAAACATACAGGAAGAAAGAACCCTGGGACTTTACTATTCCCTCGGCAGCCATGTTGAGCTCCATTGCTAGGCCAGTGGGAGAAGGAACATCAAATCAAGGCCATTAGAGGTACATTACGGCCTGTGCAGACGACAAAATGGCACAAGCGGGAAACTCGTTCTAGCATTTTAGGGCTATCAAATTCACTGAGAGCACTCCATGGTCACAAGCAAACTACAGATTAGTAACAGATCAAGTTTCACTGGGAAAAAAGAGGTGAGATGGAAGGAAGACATAGAGACCTGCTTGGACAGAGAGACTAGAGAGACTAGATGGGGGGGTATTTGGGATGAGACAACAGCAAATAGTCTCCTCCATCAAAGTCAATTAGAGGCTGGAAAAGCATAGAGGAAAGATATAGGACATGGTGATATCCTCATGTTTAACACTGAGATCTAAATAACACACTAATGCAAGTTCCTGATAAAACATTACGATCAGCTCCACCTACACAGACCTGACCGTAACCATTAGAAGAGGAAACATTACAGCTGAATGTCCTGCAAACACAACCTACTCACAAAAGTGTTGTATTAAATCTATGCCAATGGCTATTTGGACTTCTTTTGTGATACGGTCTGGGTTGCTTCGAGTTTTGTTTTGTTTTACAGTAGCTCCACTACTGTAATTAGATGAAAATAATATAATTTCTAATGCAATTTTAGTAATAGCAATATATTTTGCTCTAGATTCTACGTATAAACTAAAAAGCCCTGAATCTCCTTCATTTTGTTGTTTGTGCATTTTGTTTATAGTTATGATTCCTTTTATTTTGCAAATGTGTTTTTAATCCTTCCTGATGTTTTGATAATTCGCCTTACTACATTAGTCCAGATTTCGGTGCTACTAGACTAAATGTGTTCATGTCATGAAGAGGCAAAGATGAGGTGCAAAAATAAATAAATAAATAAATAAATAAATAAATAAATAAATAAGAAACAAAAACTATGACTACAAGGCAAAATTCATTATTATTATTAGTAGTAGTAGTAGTAGTATTGTTATACATTTCATCAAAATTTAGACTCCTCTATGAGATTAAAACATATCAAAACATATTTTAGATGTCAATCCTCTAATCAGGTTAATTGGTGTATTTAATATGTGCTAATTGTTAAGCCACCTGTTGTTGTTTGTTTGTTTGTTTGTTTGTTTTTTCATTTCATATCTGAAATATGTCCGTTATGTTGATGATCATTCTCTACAAACCTTTGAAAAACCTTGACATTATCTGAATATGTTATTGTCATTGTCACTGATGTATGAATATTCTGACATCTGTAACCTCACAAATGCGACAATGTTTTTTTTATTTTCCATGATACCGGTGTATCATATAATAAAACACAAGCTGTACTTTATTTGTGACCCATAAAGAAACTAAGGCTACCTCAAGCTTCAAACTCCAAATTTAACCCAAATGTTCCAGCATGAGGATGTTTATTATATTGAAGCGTAATCAGGGAGGATCCAGATAAAGCTGTTCATTCTTCCTGCATGGACTCAGAGACATTTGAATAGGTGCTGTTTTCTGATCTCTAATTGTAAAAAGCAGCAGCGCCTGAAGACAGTCAACCCAAAGGTCATGCTAGACAGAGTTTATTCACTTTGCTGGCTGTCAGTGGCACTAAATCATTGAGATGGGCACAGCTTGATGGCACACACGAACGTACAGGCTGCACCGCCTCCGTATTACTCTCGAGCGTCAGATCAATCTCAAGGTGATTCTCTCAAGCGCACAAATAATGCTGCTCTTTCAACGACGCCCCCAGGTTCTTCCTGCTTTCTCACTCTGAAATAATACAGTTCCACCTCCACAAGCACAGAAATGAGAAAGTTGGTGTGAGAAGTGGAATAGCTCGTGTCAGCCGCCTCTGATTAAGCTGCTCTGTAAACAGCATGGGCAAAAAAAAAAAAGAAGTTTTGGATAAAATATTTGCACAGGGACTGATCTAAGATCAGGACTTTAGTAAAGTCACCTCAACCTGCAGTCATAAAGGCTCTTTGTCATTGCCTTAAAGTGCCAAGCCATGTCACACACACACACACACACACTGTCTATACCTGCTTCCATTACTCAGCTTCTGTCCTAAACACAGAGGGCTGTTTATCATCAAGCAGATTACTTCAGCAAAGTCAGTGCTCCTGTTTGAGAAATAACAGTGAGGTGTATTATAGCAGCAGCGTGCAGCTCTGGAGGGTTTTTATGAAAATCTCCAGTTTGGGCAAGAGTTTTATGAAATGAGAGGAATTTTACTGAGAGAAATCATTCCGTAGTGCATAGTGTTTTAGCCTGTATTCTTATCCTTTGAGATTAAATTAATGCCTTAAGTCATATATATACATATACAGTACTGAGTTCAGATCCCAGCACCACTAAGCTTCCACTCCTGGACCATTAACCCTCAACTGCTCCAGGGTTTGGGGTTCGAGCCCCTGTTCCCTGTCCCATCACACTGTTTGCATGTTCTCCCTGTGTTTTCAGAGAAATTTCCTACAGCTACTACTCTTGGTCCAAATATGCGTATTCAAGGCTGAAGCACATTTCTAAATTGTGTGATTGTGAGCTGCGATGGGCTGCCACCCCATCCAGGGTGTCCCCCACATTGTGCCCCAAGTCCCCTGTGACTCCCTTAGAAAGAAAATCAGTACAGAAAATGAATGGATGGATACAGAGGGAGTACCTTATGGTTAGAAATAGATAGATAGCAATTTGCTCTGGACCTGAACAGAAAAAATACTGGAGCAGCTGTTCACTGTATGGAGGAAAATGGCTTGGAGTATCGGTTCAACAACTCCAGTATGAATCAACTTCTAATACAGGTTTCTGTATCTGTTTTTCCAATCACATGCTTTTATATTAATTGAGCTGAAAGCAGCTCATAAGAAAGGGAGGAATTTTCATGGATTTTCATAGAGCTTTATTTCATTTAGTCTGATTAGCGCAGTGATGACATGGCTTGTTAAAAAAAAAAACGGAGAATAGACCGAGATGTGTGTTTAGTTTCCTTGTGTCAAATTCAAAAATCAATATATCTCATCTTCTCACAAGCTGTGAAGCAACAAAACCAAACCATCCTGAATTGTTTTTATTTACAGCCATAAACGAATCGCTGATGGTGAAGGTCGCTGTCTTTATTTAGTAATTGCAGTTGTTTATCTGGATGTTTGAATACAAGGAATTTTATGTAACTGGACCATCATAAATTTTAGTTCAATTCTCCTGAAATAGATTATTCACAAGAAACACCGAGCAAGGTGGGAAGGACAGAGGGAGATCATAAAGGATTAGAGAAGCAGGCAGGCTGAAGTAGCCTTGAGTACAGTACACGATGTTTCTATTTATTCTATTTGTATTATTCGTATTCTGAATACATGAACACTTTGCCCTTGGTGTTCAAAGAGACATTTAGCAAAACAACAAGGCGCAAAAGCTGTCAAAGACATAAAGATCAGCAACTACCGATGGAAAACACACAAAAATACAATTCCACACATTCACACAGCCACCCACACACACAGCAGTGGCTCTGAGAGTAACCTGAGAGACAGGGCAAAAATCTATGCAGATATTGTTGCTATAGTTGCAAATAGTTTGACAGCCTGTTCAGATTCCACTACTACATACTACACCAGAGGTCATGAGCTACTGGTAGCTACACACGTCTGAGTAGCTCACCTAAAGTTTTATAGAACATTTACAAACTGATAAAATCAAATTGACTCAATAAACCTCCGCCCCTTTTCAGTGTTGTACCAAAGTATCTGATAATCGAATTCCTCCACACGTGCACGCCCATCACACAGTTTAACACAGCTGTTCATCGGTCTATTTCACACACAGCTAGCACCAAGTCCATACATGGAAGCGTTATATAAACTTAAATCTATAAATTGAAGTGGATAAAGGATAAAGAAAACACATGGCAGAACCTGGAAGCTGCTGGAGATTCGACAGCGTTAGGAATAAAGCTACGATGCTACCAAAGTAAAAGCGCTGAATGAATCTATCCTGCTGCACGAAGATGCAGGACGAGTGTGCTGTAGACATTTCTTGTTAGTGCAGCTGGTGTTTCCCAGTAAAATACTCTTTAATATTTCCCCTTGCACATGCATATGAATGCCATAAAAATAATACTATTCAATCACATAAAGTCCAATACAATTTCAGGGCTCTGTTTTCAAAATTAATATCAACCTTTAATATCAAAGATGTTTTAATCTTTTCAGTCTTACTGAGGTCATCAGGGTATTTGCCAGGGGACTTATAAATAACAATTTGCTGATAAATAACAGAATCTATGTGAATGAACAAAATCTGACAATATTAACTGATTTTTTTTTTTTTAAGTTCACACAAAAATAGCTCATTTGGTTGGTTTGGTTTATGGCAATAAGCTGTGTAAATAAATGTTACTAATAATATAGCACATGTAGCCCTTTAAGAAAGATTTTCATAGCTGTATCCTAGCATTATCAGCATTTCAGTGAGTCACAATCACAGATACCATTTCAAAAAGCCAGACAAATATGGCCGCCACGGACTACAACTCCTAACGGCCACCGGCGCTCCCATGCACTCAATCACATGAGTTTTAATTGAGCTCACTGTTAATGTTCTCCCAGTTCTCTTTTTATAAGCCCCTTTGATTCAGCGCTTCTTCGCTTATATGCTTAGTTTCTTACGATTTGTGAAGCTGCTCGACTTTTGTATTTCTGCTGTGCTTTCCAGTTTCGAGCTTTCTCGTTTTTGGATCTCGTTTACCTTTGGAAATATCTCTGTTTTCCCCTGACTGAACTTTTTTGACCTTGTTTTTGGATTAGGGTTTGGTCTCTAACCGTGTTTGTATATGTATCTTCCGTTATATTGTTAAATGTTCGTATTTTTGCGATTGCTGATCATATTTTCTGCCTTTACCTGTTTTTGTGTGTTCTTGCCTTTTGTACTCAATCACCTTTAGGCTTTTTGCACCTCGTATCCTAGCTCTGTAGCTGGTGTTTCGTGACACAAGCTTTTAACCTTCAGGTACTCAGAGACATTTTCTTTAAATGGAAATAACCCAACATTATATTATCTATTTATTAGTGCCCACAGTTTATTCTCGGACATTCCCCTACTAACACTTTTTTATTACATTTTGTTGTGAAACTATTTTGACTCACGTTTAGGTTCAAAAGTTCATTCAATTCAACTGATGTGTAAAACCACAACTCTGAACAGCTCAAACAGATCAATAAGAAACATTCATAAGTGTAGCTTGTGATTTCCGCTGCTATAGCAAAACTAATCATAGACTTTGTTTCACTTTGTATATTTGCCAAAATGACAAAATAAACTGTCACCTGCTTGCTAATAAATTCATTCAAATGCTCCTTTAATGCTCCAGTGTTTCAGAGCTTTCTGTATGTTATGCATACCTATATGATTGTAAATCAAGAAAATAACGTCAGGTGTTTGAGATTTCCAGCTTATAGTTTGTCACTGCTAGGAAAATAACCTTTTATTATAAGTGTATCCTGTATTCATACATCTTGTATCTGATGTATTTGTTAAATGCTCTCCAGGGGATGAGGCTGGCTGTACAGTAGCAGCTTGCAGCAAACATGGGTCATAAGTTCAGTTTTTGCTGCGTGTCCTTCCCAACACTATTCCCTTTCTTTCTGATATGAAAAGAGCTAATCTTTTAAACCTTGTCTCAGGTGTCTCAGTTCTTCTCAGATCACACGTTATTAAGCAAAAAAAATTGGCAATTTCTCCAGTGTTTCAAGACAAATTTCAAGCATAAAGTGTAATAAAATGGTTTAAGTCTAGCAATGAATCCACACTGAATTTGATAATGAGTCTACACACACACACACACATACACACATACACACTGTACATCAGGCTCAGACCCACTCTGAATAATGCATGGGCTGAGATGAACACAAACTGACTTCAATATGCTGCATTATGCAGGTCTTTCGAGCAGAATTGAACAACTGATAGAACACAAACTGCTGTCCAGTGGGCCGCTCAGTCTTACACACACACACACACACACAGGTATAGACCTCCACCATACATACACTCCTAGAGAGATTCCATCTAATCGCAGGCTGTGTGGTCACTCTGTATCTGACCTGACAGAGGCTTTTTCCATCAGCATCACAGCTGTCAGAGATAAACGTAAGAGAAAGGCATGGGCGGGGGAGAGGGTGTGAGCACCGACATTCTGCCGCTCAACATCAGCAGGAAGATGAACAGAAATGCCATTATTGGAAGAAGGTAGCAGAGGTGGAAGAGGGAGGAGAAAATACAGGCTGACAACACTACTCCAACATGGAAGAAAAGTTGGGCAAAAGGCAGCATGTGGTTTGAAAATGGAATCAGTTCAAGGGCATAAAAAGTCAAGAGCACAAGATGTCCATGATCAGATCCCTCATTATATGAAATGTAGCATATAATAAATGAATGTCACAGGCAGAGTGGAGGACTTACTTCAGCCAAAACCCAGTTTTACAGAAGAGTGCAGCTAGCGTAAGTCTAGTGCAAACAGTCGTGATGAATTAGGATACAAAGAGATATTACACTAGTGATTTAGGCAGGTAGATTTAGACATGCTAAACTAAAACATCCTTTGATGGATGTTTCCTATTACTGTATGTATATAGATTGGTATCTGGGCCAAATTCCAATGTCTGCAGTTCTCATTTTCCAAATCAACAAAATGTATAAAAGGAAAACGAGCAGCAGGGTTTGGTGTCTGGATAATACTCATGCAAGACACTGAACGTGACAGCTCCAGTGTGTGCATATTCTTAAAAATACTCTTAAAAGCAGTGATGTGTTTCTATTCAGGTTTATATTGTGAAGTTAAAGGTTTTTCTTTTGGTATGAGCATTATGAACTTTATCGCTACCATCTCAAACATTTCATAATGTTAAAAGTACAATGTGACATTCATTAGACAAATCAAAGCAAAGCAAATCACTGCAGCATAAGAGTGAATGTCTTGGATCGTGCTGTTATATGAAAATAAATGAGAGAGAATGCAATGGGGAAAGCTCTCCATTTTCATGAGAAAGTCTTCAGGACCAAGGCTTTATGTTTTGTAGTTGTTCAGTTACAAGCTGTTTATCTCTCTCTCTCTCTCTTTTTTCTGGAAAGTAAAAACAAAGAGGTTAGTGAGGGAATGACTGTTTATAGCTGTTATAATGTAAGTGTTCCACTCTAAATGGTTAAAAAGCATGTGTTTTTATTAACTACAACTCAGAATCGCTGAAAAAAATCACTGTAGTTTTCGTCACTTCGCTTCACACTGGGCCACTGCATCATGGATTATTTTTCTATAAACATACACCATGTTGCGCTTTCTCTCTTACATATTTATTATTTTCACATGATCCCGTGACGCTACGTCCTGCACTGATATTATCACGTCTTATAAATAATAACAAGTTTCTGTGGTCCTCGAGCAGCAGCTTGGCTAGTCGCTAGTCCGTCTGTCTACGCCTGAGGCAGAGCCTGAAGGCCATGTCCCACTGCAATTTCTGTCTCCGGCATCCACCCACCTACACACATATACACATCCACACACATGCACACACACAGGGACTGGCAATCGATCAAGCCAATCTTAAAGGCCAGCAAAGCAATAAACTGATAATAGTTGTTTGTGTGTACAAGTGAGAGGTGAGGGAGGTAATAGAGGCAGCCGACATGTTTGACTCTATAAATCAATTGATGATGTATACTGACACCTTCTCCGTTCCAAGACATTCCATTTCTTCACACATTGTTAAACATCAGCTTGATCCCAAGTGCTTTTAGCATGAGCAACACAACCACAAACTGACCTCAAAGCCCTTGAGAGCAAAAACATCCCCATGAACCTCTCTCACTCATGCAGTTCTGTCCTGAACGTCAACAGTTTCTCCTCTCTGTGAGTTTCTACATCTTCTCCACGTCTCTGTCACGTAGCTTAGAGCAGCTCAGCGTTCAGACGAGTCAGGGTATCATCCCTGACTGAGCCTTTTGTTCGTTATAAAAGCTTCAGTTCATTGGCAGTTTATGATTAAACAGTTTTTTTTCAGACGCAATCATCACTTTCCAGTGCCAATAATAACAGGGCAAGAGGATTCATTTTTTATTGTCAGAAAGCATCTAAAATAACACTTCAGCAGAGTTCTGTCATGATTGCTTGATTATTTTTTTGAGTCCTCACAACAGCTTTCAGGAATAATGATATGCTAGTGCACTAGCCATTAAAAGCAGCCCCGCTGGCTATATTGATTTGGTGCTTGAGGAAAGACTGTGAAGTAAAATGTTTGCAGTCAATTACAGCGAAAATGACAGAGATAGAAATAGTGAATGTCTGTATGAGTTGGGGGGGGGGCTGCAGATTTAAGCAGACTCATATAATCAACAAAATATTTTCACCCATTACGAGTAAACTTAATATCATATAAAAATTTTACAACCTAGCAATTTGAGTAATCAAGTAAGCTTGTTTAAATAATAGTGCTTTCTTATAAATGGTTGTGGCAGATATACTGACGATAAAAGATAATTCTGATAACAAACTCATTCATTCCTTCAAACTTCATGTTCTCTGGCTATGTTTTGACCCCTGACACAGACTTTGATATGGTTTCTGGATTAGCCTGAATAATTACTACACTTTATACCCTCGTGTCCTGCCTCACGCTGTAATACTAAAATCCAAACACATTTTCCTGGCATTTATTCTCATTACCAGCTCAGTGCACACTGTGCTTGACCTCTGAGCTGTGCTCTCATGACATATTATGATGCTGACTTTTGTAAATCAGTGAAAGAACCTTGACCAGGACAAAGACTGAAGAGCTTTTTCTCTACACTTCTCTATCACTCTCTGTAATCAATACTGACTAGGTAAAGAATTCGTTCTTTCATTTGCCTGGAAGAAAAGTACACACTTGTTTAAAGGCCACCAGAGACTCTACTAAAATATGTTTTCATTCATGTGGCTGAAAGAAGAAAAAAACGGATGATTGAAAGATCAAGCCTTCAGAGTGTCTCTGACGGTTTCGAAGGAGCGTTATACTTAAGCTCTCTTTCAATCTATTTGATCTCATTGTACCTTGTTCTTCTATTTAAACTGTTTTAAAGAAAAGTACTCTCTCTGGATCTGTTCCTTAAATAAACGTGAATAAAACATCATCGACAGACAGAACCGTGATTGCAGTAGAGTCCTTCCGGTTCCTAGGAACTGCAAACACCAGGGACTCGATTTCACAGACTCATCACTCCATCACTAAGAAAGCCAACTACTTCCTGCTCCAGCTGAAGAGGTTTAACCTGCCTCCGTGTCTGATGATGCAGACCTATCTACCTGTCTATCATAGAGTTTGTCATCTATCACACCTCCATCACAGTGTAGTGCGGCTCAGCCTTCAAACATGATATTCACAACTGCAGTGCATCATCAGATCATCAGAGTAAAGCTGCCCACCTTGTGAGATCTGCACAACTCCAGATCTAGGAAAGGTCCAGAGACTCAGCGCTGAACCATCGCACCCAGTTCATCACCTGTTCCAGCACCTTTCCTCAGGCAGGAGCTTCAGATCAGATTGAGGTTTAAAACAGCCAGAGTGCAGAGAAACTTCTTCTTCTTTCACATCATCACACTCATGAAGAATTGAACAAAAACCCTGAATCTGTACTTCAATATTTCATTCATTTTTCTTATTTCTTTATATTTTTATCAGGTTTATTTTAGTTTATTCCACCCTGCTATCTCTCATCCACCTGTTGCACTCAGCACCTTAAACCATTCCAACCAAAGTATGCATGTGCAAGGTCTGCAGGTAGAAATGTGTGTGTGTTGAGTTTCCATAGTGTCCATCCATATATGTTGCAGTTACTATATTAACAATAAACATTCGATTGAGTGCATTAATATAAATCCAATGGTTATGTTACATCCAGAACTATTTTCAGAGCAGAAAATGACCACACCTTGTGATCTGAGAATTCACTACTAATGTTGTGTGAAGAAAATTAAGCAACACTTTGTGGTGTAACAGTGGAGTTGGACTCCTTCCTCTCCTCCCTCCTCCCTCTGTATTGCTCCTCTCTCAGAGTCACTGATGTGGAGGGAGTGGTGCTGCTGAATAGCTGTAATTAGGAGATATGTAGCACAATTTCACTGAAGAACCCCAATAAAGCTTCACAGGAAGTTTCAGCAAAGTGGAGAAATAATCAGACGGAGAGTGAAACAGATATGACAAGCTAGACAGAAGAGCTATAAATAACCGTGTGAATCCTGGAGAGAAGCCCAGTTTGTGAAGTTTGATGAAAAAGGACGCTGTAAATTAACTCTGTCATCATTGTTATATTATGTTTTTAATCCCTATCCCTATCCTAGCTTTCAGGAATAATCATATAATAATCTGCTTCAAACATTACCAGTATCCCCACAGGCCACACTGATTGATATTTCTGATTTGAAAGAATGAACAAACTAAAACAAAGAGCTAAGCTCTTTATTACAGCAGGCCGCCAAAAGTTGTTAGAGAAGAATGGCTCATAAATGGACTTCTGTTCCCAAGAGTGATTTGAAAAGACTATGATTAGGAAATGTGAGTGCTTCAGGGCTGTGTCCTCGGGCCGCTCCCGTACTCCTTATACACCTACGATTATGTGTGGCCACAAACAGCTCCAATGTCATTGTCAGATTCACAGATGGTGGTTCCGGTCACCAACAATAACAAAAAGACAGAGGAGCTTGTCATGAAGTTTAGGAGACAGGACAGAGAACGCACCCTCAACACCAGCGATGGGATGCCAGTGGATTGGACCTCACATGGCCTACTCACAACCAGAAGAAAGCCAGCCTCTTCTTTTTCTTTCTCAGCATCTTCTTTACCTGCCTATTCTTTCTCTGCATCTTCTTTCTCCACCTCTTCATTCTCTGCCTCTTGTTTCTCAGCCTTTTCTTTCTCTACCTCTTCTTTCTCCACTTCTTCTTTCTCTGCATCTTCTTTCTCTGCCTCTTCTTTCTCAGCCTCTTCTTTCTCAGCATCTTCTTTCTCTACCTCTTCTTTCTCCGCCTCTTCTTTCTCACCCTCTTCTTTCTCAGCATCTTCTTTCTCTACCTCTTCTTTCTCAGCCTCTTCTTTCTCAGCATCTTCTTCCTCCACCTCTTATTTCTCAGCATCTTCTTTCTCCACCTCTTCTTTCTCAGCCTCTTCTTTCTCTGCCTCTTCTTTCTCAGCCTCTTCTTTCTCTGCATTTTCTTTCTCTGCCTCTTCTTTCTCCGCCTCTTCTTTCTCAGAATCTTTTTTCTCTGCCTCCCTTTTCTCTGCCTCTTCTTCCTTCACATCATCTTTTTCAGCCTCTTCTTTCTCCACCTCTTCTTTCTCTACCTCTCTTTTCTCCACCTCTTCTATCTTTGCCTCATCTTTCTCAGCCTCTTCTTTTTCAGAATGCTAAGGAAGCTCAATATGAGTGACAACATCCTTATTTTGTGCCTGCAACATGGAGAGCATCCTGACTGGATGCATTACCACCTGGTGTGGGAACAGCACAACCACAACACTCTACACAGTTTGGTGCAGACAGTCCAGAATATCATCAGCGCATCGTTGAGGTGATATAGTTCCCTTCAAAGCAGGATATCTACACTAGGCAGTATGTGAGAAAAAACAGGGATCAATGGAGATTCCAGCCACCTGAGAAATGGACAGCTCTCACTGCTACCATGAGGCAGACGGTATCACAGCATCAGATCCTGCACCAGCTTCTCCTCACAGGTCAATAACACCACCACAAGCACAATCTACTGTATCCTCCCTGCACTGCACTTTCTCATCTATCACTTACATTTCCACTGGACTCTTAACCCTGACTGATGGATAGAACTGATATCAGACTCTGACTGTCCTTGTACTGTATGTACAATATTCTCCACTACATCACGTTTTGTGTACTGCATACTAAAATTTTTGCAATGTTTAAAGAATATTATGCTTTTTTACTTGTTCATAACACATTAATAATTTAGACTACTGTATTTGCAAACTCTTCCCCTACATCACTTTTTGACTGCATGCATTGGATACAGATTATTATTATTTTTACTTGCTTTAGGGCACATTAATAATCTTGCACAGCCTTTTGTCTGTGTTCAATGATTACAGTTTGCTGCTTTGGTACTAGGTTAGAGAGGATTTATCATTGTGTCTGGGTAAGAGTGTACAGCTGTAGCAAAGAATTTCATTGAATATATAATATGCTTAAAGCACTCTTTATACACATGACAATAAGCTTGAAACTTGGAATGTATCGATAAGATAATGGGTGATAACAAAGAGGCGTACAAGGGTACAAGTGTTGGGCTGAAGAAGTCTGAACAAAGTTAAACATTTAAAATATTGAAGCTATTTTCATTTTCTGTACCGCTTATCTGATCTATCCTCAGGCATCATTCACTCACTCCAGGCAATTTAGAGACTCCAATCAGAAGCATATCTTTGGACTGTGGGAGGAAACCCACCAGGCATGGAGAGAACATGCAAACCCCGCACACACAGTGAGCAGGAGCCAGACTCGAAACCCAGGACGCTGGAGGTGTGAGGCGAACGTACTAACCACTAAGCCACCGTGCCGCCCTATACTGAAGCTTCTGGGTGACAATCTATCTGTCAATCATTTCAAGATTAGCCAATCATACGCAACTGGAAGCTGATGTATGTAGAAGAGGGCAGATAGTGCTTAGTGTTTTATGCTGCCCTGTGATGATCAATGAGCAGCAGTTTCAATAGATGTGTGGTTGGCTATATATGTTTCTGTAGAAGGGTGTGTTAGCCTTCTCCCTCACCAGTTGGAAGCAGTTGTGTGATGGGGAGTAAGTGGGTGGGAACTGGCAACAAAATGGGGAGAAAAAGGAGGGATAGATAGATAGATAGATAGATAGATAGATAGATAGATAGATAGATAGATAGATAGATAGACTTTATTGATTCCACAAAGAAAATTAAAAACACATTGAATATCATATAATGATTATGAAATGATAAATTAGGGGGCAATAAAATGGCAGTGAATAATATATACACAGCTTAACATTAACAGTAAAACCCCTGACAGATGACGTGAATAACATTAATTATCTTGTTACAGTGACACAGTGTAATGCTCTAGGCAATGTTCTGCTGGGAAAGCTTGAGTCCTGCATTCATGTGGATGTGACTTTGACAAATGCCATCTACCTAAACATTGTTTTAGACCATGTACACCTCTTCATGGCAACGGTATTCCCTAATGGCAGTGGCCTCTTTCAGCAGGATAATACATCACGCCACACTGCAAAAACTGTTCAGGAATGGTTTGAGGAACATGACAAGATCAAGTTCAAGATGTTGGCTTGGCCTCCAGATTGCCCAGAATTCAATCTGATCAAGCATCTGTTGGATGCGCTGAACAAACAAGTCTGTGGCTCTACCTCACAACATCAACAACCTCAGGATCTACTGCTAATATCTTGGTATTAGGAACCACAGCACACCTTCAGAGGTCTTGTGTGGTCCATGCCTCCATGGATAAGAGCTGTTTTGATAGCACAAGGGAACCTACACCATTTTAGGCAGGTGGTTTTAATGTTATGGCTGATCTGTTGTATGACAGCTTGCACAGAAGGTTCTTTGGAAGTCAGAAAGTTAGAAGCAGACTTTTCTTCTTCGGAGGAGAAAACACCTAAAATGTTCAAAGAAAAATTGTTCCAGGACGAAGATGGGTAAACAACGCAATAGTGGAAGAAGAAGAAGGTATGAAAGATGAAGAAATAAATCAATATTCATTCGTCTCCATTGTGTGTAGAACCAGAGACTATCCTGAGAGTTAAAACTGTGAGACTGGGATACACCAGGTCATCACAGAAAGAGAGAGAGAGAGAAAGAGAGAGAGAGAGAGAGAGAGAGCGAGAGCACTAGGGGCAACAAATATTCAGTCCACCTACAGGCAGTTTTAGACACTAGAGAACCCAGAGAAAACCCACACAGAAACAGGGAAAACACATGAAACTCCACACTGTCAGTAACCTGAACTCAGATCCCTGAAGTTTCAAGGCATGTTTTATTTTTTTTCTTAATGGAAAATAAAGGCTACAGGTTTGCTGTCAGGTCCAGTAAAGCAGTAACTTTTTGGCAAAAACACTGCACTCTATTGTCTCTCACTGAAACAGCACTCAGGCCAGAAATGAAATGCACGCAATTCTCCTCTTAACCAAGTAGGTTTGTTCAGCCAAAACAAGTTTGTTGTACAAAGTTTGCTTCTCTGGTTTTGCACTGGAGTTATAAGGCACAGAGTTGGCTCATTTTCATTGTCTTTTATTTTTAATAGCTGTTTCCTAAATGAGCAGCTTTGACAAAAAGCCCATTTTGTCTCGTCTTCATGCAAATAATGTGCCAATGTTCTGTCGCTTTGTTTACAGTAAAATAAAAAAAACTTTCTGTGAGATGCACTCAGAAGTTTTGCTTGGTTCATATTTTCATAATTAACATAATTGGAAGGCTATTGATTTCTTCAGATTGAGTTATTCGGTGAAGCTTGATGAGCACTGTGGATTATGCCACAAGATTTCACAACACTGTTGATGTGAATTTATTATTCTTTTAGCACATTTGGCTGTAATTCTGATTGACAGTATTGCAAAAAAAAAAAAAATGTTTTTTGTTTTCAGCTGTGCTTTCCGAGAAAGAGAAAGAAATAACATAAAGATAAAAATGTTAATGGAATGGAATAGAATGAAATGGATGAATACTTAAATAACCAACCATTCCAGTCCAATTATTGCTAGAATGATATCTACAGTTTTAAAGGATAATAATAATTATAAATTATAAAATCTTGATGCTGCATTCAGGTTACTGTCTGGATTTTCTGGTGTTCTCACCGTGTCTCAAAGTAATAGTATTGATTTTACATGAACACATTCTTTAGACTATGGAACTATTTTAATATTAAAGGTCCTTTGACCTTTTAGTGTTCTACATACATCCATTTTTGGACAAACCCCAGGGGTCTATATAGAACCCCAAGGCATCCTCGGTGCAACATAACTTTACTGAAGTTGAATGAAAAATAAATTTTTCAAAAATGAATGTATTAAAATATTTGTTTAGCTGCTTTTTAATATAATGTACTGTAGTTACCAGTCTAGACCATTCCATATTTTGGGGGATTTTGTGAATATAACAGGTCTCCACCACATCTGCTCTGAGAATGCTCTCTTTATCTAGTTCTCACTCTCTCACACTCTCTCTCTCTCTCTCTCTCTCTCTCCCTCCACATCCACTCAAAAGATATTCCAGCCAGAGCCAATGATGTGTGCTCCTGTTGCATTTCCCAGCAGTGTGTACCATGCAGACAGGTGAAATAAGCAGTGACTCAAAGTGTCTAGCTCCATTTGTCTAGCTGGTGATTAGTGCTGGCAGACAAACAGAACTCTTCAGTGTTCACCTGAAACAGACCACAAGTGCACCATCACCCACCATGAAGCTGCAGGAATGAAAAGAGAATGAAAAGGCAGAAATAGTTGTGGGTGTGGTACATAGGAGGGGGAAAAAAGGGAGGGGGTGAAAAAACAAGTCTGTCAAGCATAATATGAAAAGAAATAAGAAGACAAGGAAACATCATCGCAGAAATAAATGAATTTAGGCCACAAACTCTGTTTACTGGCAGACGTCCACAATTAAACTTACACTCTAGACCTCGAAGCAGTGGGGGTTTGAGTGGTTAAGGCTCTGGGTTGTTGACTGGAAGGTCAAGTAGCAAAGCTGCCACTGTTAGGTCCCTGAGCAAGGCCCTTAACCCTCCCTGCTCCAGCAGTGCTGCATCATAGCTGCATCTGCACTCTTAACCCAAACCTCCAAAGCTGTAATGTATGTGTGGCAATAATAATGGAATTTTCTCTCTCGGTCTCTTCTCTGTGATTTCCACCAAAACAATGAGGCTCACTGTTGTTAATTCTCCTCTGCTCATTTGCAGGATTCCTCAGGACAAATCTTCCTGTGGCAGAAGGGCGGTGTACTCTTCCCCAGAGTTAATGCCATGCTGCTCTAAACATGCATTAAAAATCAATTCATTGTTTACTTGTCATTTGTACACCCACTCTGCAGAGCAGGGGCTGGGGCGAGCTGATTAACAGCAACTGTGACTGAACGTACCACGTTTTACCAAATAAATCCCATCTGCAGAAGGCCTGAATACAGTCACCCACTGCAAAGCTAATTATGTATGTGATTATGAAGTGACTTGCTTCTGTACAGTTAGGAAACCTCAGCCAGAGTAAAATACATGCTTAGTGGTGCCCAAAACTGTGGTCCCTGAGATAGAACATATTATAGTTTGTGAACAGGACTTCGGAAAAAATTAGGAAAAATCAATCAATCAATCAATCAATCAATCAATGTTTTTATTCACCATATACATGCCATACAAGGTATTTCTTTCTGTGTAATCGCACACATAGCACAGGAGATTAGAAATCAAAATGATAGACCAGAACACAATACAATACAATGCAATACATCTGTACAGGTAAGACTTTGTGAAAGGTTTAATGCAATGTAAAGTACACTGGCCTTTCATTATATCCTGTATTAAAGTGAAATTCTCCCATTAACCATAAAGTTTTTGTCCTCTAGCTTTAGACACATCCCTTAAATTAAACGCAAAATAATTCATCTTTAAACATTCTATTTTTGTCAAAACCTACCTTTCTGAACTCTGTATCTCTCTCTGACCTGATGAGCTGCTAAATCATTCCCTTAAATGTATCTGACTGGATAAACAGCAACCAAGGATCTACTACAAAAGCTGTGCTCATATATGTTTAAATAAATAAATAAAAACTATGGCCTTTTTTTTATACACTGCACGTTGTTCTGCTCAAAACAGAACTCTGTCTGGTGTAATGCGGTCGTGATCAGAGCAGATTTCAAAAGACCTTTGAAAAGTTGCTGAATCGGAGATCAGAACTCAGTCAAGCAGCGATTTTATAGAAGAGAGGCATGTAGTTCTGTTGCTGCTGTCACTAACTGGACCTCCAGCAAAGATAAATGCAAGAGCTCACTGTAGAATCCTGACCAAAAAAAAAAAAGGTTCCAGCTGCTGATCTGAAGGACACATCAATCCAATTTTATCTGTAGAGTGCTTTTAACAATAGCTACTGTCACGAAGTAGCTTTACAGAGATATGGATGGGGATTTCGAACCCTTACAGAGCAAGTAGGGGCGTGACGGTGGCTATAGAAGTACTTGTTGATATGACATTAGGAAGAAACCCTCGAAGGGACCAACTCTGAAAGTTGACAAGAAAATCTTGGGTTCTATTTTCCACTGAAATGACAGCAGTAATTGTTATCCAACATCATCATCATCATCATCATCATCATCATGTCCAATCAGGAAAACATGCTTGTTATCATTGTCCCTTTATCTGATCAGTCATTTGATGAGACAGCTTCAACAAGTTCAACTTAAACAAAATCCCTCAGTAAAATGATTGTGAATAAAAGCTCTTGAAATGTAGTAATAATAACTACAATAAGAACAGTGCATCAAGATTTAATATTATCCAAAATTTCAAAATATAGCCAGACAGAAATAATATTTTAAGGATGTGATTGATGCACTAAAATGCTTGTGAAGTTGTACTTCATATGATCAGAACGTGAAAATTCTGAAGTTCAGTTCATGTGTGCTAAACAAAAATCACTGTATTACTCATTTATTAAATTAACCTTGAAAGGTTATGAGAAAACAGCACACCTTTTACCAGCACAAGCAATAAACCAGAGCGTTTAAAGGGCATTAATAAGAGCATGAGTGCAGCCAACCTGCGAGCACAGAGCAGCATCAGACTGCATGGTCAATAAAACTGCTTACAAAGTGCCATGAAATCCACCTGGACTCGCAAACAAAGTGTAGAGCCAGGGGAAAAACAGCATGTGTGCCTCTGTAGTGCTCTCACGAGTAACAGTTTATCTTGCTCCACTCTCAGAAATAACTTCACACTCTCTAGATACATGTTTTATCAGGTATGATAGAAAATTGCTGCAGCTCCTCCTCTTGATATTTTCACAGTACACAGTTTGCAGTCTGCTTTGTTTTGAACATTAATTGTGAAATACATTCAGGTCGCGGTGATTTTGTTATCTGTTCATTAGCGTGACAACATACACTCGGATAATGTTACATGATATTGGAGAATATATCACAAGTGCAAGTAAATTAGCATGGTATTGAACCAGTATCAGTATCAGTGCTGTATTGGTATCAGTGCATCTCCAATCTGTGTGTATGGTGTGGTATGTTGTGTGATGGAGTGCTAACCAGTCAGCAACAAACAGCGGCATGCCAGTGCTAAAGACATACCTCTTTAGCCAGGCATACACGTAATACATCCCATAACCTTGTGCTCCAGTAGATCTGATCAAATGCACATTATCATCTAATGCTTGCTAATATTATGAACGACGCTAATTTCTCTCCACTTGCTTCTCTTTTTCTACGCATCCAGAGGCATCTAGAGATGTGCTCCAGCTGTGTTCCGCTTCATGAAGATTTCGGACATTCGGAGAGAAGCTGCCATGTGGACTTTGAGGATAACAACCTTCTAATCAGTACACAAAATAACATTCTACATAGGCTGTATGTCCATCATTGAGCATCTGAAGGCTTCAGCATGGAGGATTTGGAGTTGATTCTATAATAATCTCATATGTTGAGCTAATTTATGAGTTGCTCAGGAGCTCCTGGAACTCCATCTGACTGTATATGACTGTAGAAAGGACATTATTCATAATCACACTCTTTGTTGTTTATAATAATTTATAATCACACTCTCTGGTGTTACCCAAATGAGGATGAGGTTCCTTTTTGAGTCTGGTTCCTCTCAAGGTGTCTTCCTCTTACCATCTAAAGGACTTTTTCCTTACCACAGTAGCCTCTTAGCTTTCTTATTACAAATTAGGGATTAATACAAATAAATTTAATTGTAAGTCTAATATTAATCTTGAACTTTTGCATTATATTTGTAAATCTGCTATGAGGCAATGTACATTGTTGAAAGTGCTATACAAATAAAATTGAATTGAATTGAATTGAATTGAATTGAATTGAATTGAATTGAATTGAATTGAATTAAAAGCATCACCCATACACTATTAGTTCCTTGTCAATTATGAAAAATAGTAAGAAACACCAAAGAAGAAACACCAAAAGTTAGAAGGTTAATTTTGTACAAACTATCCTGCTCAAAGATAGATATATAAATAAATCAAACTTATAAATCGGTACAAGGCAGACTCTGTGGCAAAAGTAGAATAAAAAAACTTTATGAAACATACACAGTGTTCTATTAGGAGTCCAACAGAACCAAAGAAGGTGAGGTCACACACAAGGACAGGACGACTGAGTGACACAAATTTCTCATTTTAAACAGCAAAGTTAAAGTCTTGACCTCAATCACTTTGAAATGTTGTGACATGTTGTGAGTCTTTTATGGAGGATTGGCCCAAAATGCCACTTGACCGCTGTGCAGAACTGATCAGCAGCTACAGAAAGTATTTGATTGGGGTCATTGCCAACGAAGCCACTTCCACTTATTAAAGAGTTCCCATATTCTTTCCTTTACTGGCCGGCTTTAAGAAAAACATGTTACTGTGAAATATTGCACGTCATCTACTGAACAAAACAGCCTGTTTATTATTGTGAGTTATTCCACATACAGGTTGAATTCTTGAACCTGATTGGGCACAAGGTGTCGATTGAGTTTGTATATCATCAGCTGTGTCAGTAGTGTCCACTGCAAGACAAATCATAGGTTTATATAAAAGGCCAATGCACTAATGATCGCTAAGTTACAGATCTACACAATGCCTAATAATATAAATAGCCCTTTGGTTTTCTTCTCAAATCTTAGGATCAGAGCACAGGGTTAAGGAGAGAGGGTTAAACAGAGAGAGGGTTAAGGGCCTCGTTCAGGGGTCCAACAGTGGCAGCTTGGTGGTGCTGAGGCTTGAACCCTGACCTTCTGTTCAACAACCCAGTGCCTTAACCATTTGAGCCACCTAAAAAAGCTGAACGGTTTATAAATGAATGAAGAGAAACCTGAGCTATACCTACTGTTATTTCACAACAAAAAACGTACCAATTTCTAAAGATTTCTGTAAGGAGACATTTATTTAACATTTTTTGGAAGTGTCAGAACTTTGTTACAATCACAGGTGAGGTTTTTCATTCCGGGGTTGTTGTTGTTGTTGTTGTTGTTGTTGTTTTTATCAAATCTTCAGTACAGAGGTGATCGTTTGTGGTAGTTAGTTTCTTTCTTTTCTTAACTTCAAGAGAAATTGAGGGAACAGCTGTTTACAGTTGTTCTAGTATAAGGGATTACAGGAATTGCTTTCACAGTTTGTTTGTTTTTTGCAGCTGTTCCATAACATTAAATGTGACATTTTTTTTCATTACTAAAGAAAGGAAACCACTGGCCAATTGCTGTGGTTTAGAGGAATGAAACACTGGTGAAATTAGCCTCGTCGTTTACCCTTCTCTGTCAGTGTCAGTAGATATTGATGCAGAATGGATTAGACTGAAGGATCTGTTCACACAAGAAAGTTTCTCAGTTGGATGACTTAAGCCAAGGTCAGAAGTGTGCTTATATTTTTCCTTTTTTGTTTTACATTATCTGCTTGAATGAAAGCCGGCAGTAGTTACTGTAGTAACAATATATCACCTTGATCTGAATGAAGTCTTGCCTAATGCCCCATCTTAAAAGAACCTACACACACAAAAACGTGGCAATTAATCTTCTTCTCAGAATCTTCTCTTTGTCTCTCCTGCCTTCTTACACACATATAACACACCCACATCAAATGCAGAACACAAAGTAAACAATTTCTCATTACCTCGCTATCAAGGTCATTTCATCAATGATGCTATCCTCACAAATGCAGCAACAGAAAGCAAGATATACAGATCTAGAGAATCATTGGATATAATGTGCATAGTTCACTGCATACCATTACCTGAAAGATTTTCTGTGGTAAACATTGGATATAAAGCACATCAAGGTCACTCAAGCAGATGTATGCAACCTGCGTTCTGGACAAATATAAAGCTACATATTAGCCTGCTGAGAACTTCTCACTGTACTAAATGACTATACTTTACTCTGCCTTGAACAATTGATTTATTTGTCCTCTCCACACCAGCCCATGTGTTACAGTGGCCAGGGCTGGTGTTTTATTGCTTTGTGATGATGCTTTTTCAGCATCACTGGGGTAATGGATAAAAAAAACCTCATCTAGCAATTTGTCACAAAAAGGGGTTTTGTCCATTTGCTCTTTATCAGACTGGTTAAAGGAAGTGCTTTTAGGGGCTTTCTATATAAAACCCAGACTGTATACATTAATCATGGCAATGATTAGGGTTGTTATTTGTAGCTTCTAAGCAAATCCATTTATGGGAGGGGGAACAAAAAGGACATTAATCATATACGCTGAAGATTAGGATATATCTACCATTTCGAATAGTACCCTAGTTGGAAACAAACCAAAGAGCTGAAAAAAATATGAGCTATTAAAATAATAACCACTGCAGGCTGACATTTTCTCTCTCTCTCTCTCTCTCTCTCTCTCTCTCTCTCTCTCTATCTGTCTATCTATATTTCCTCTCTCTCTCTCTCTCTCTCTCTCTCCTCTCTCTCTCTCTATCTATTTCATGTTACTTCTGAGATACCAGTGGTCTTGATTGCTTCTACTCTCCATCCCTGCCTGATCCCTCCTCATGCCCTACTTCTGGTTGGAGCCTCAACCCTTGGAAACCACTCACTGTTACTGAGGATAGTCCCACATGGATAGCCTTGAGATTCATGGGATTGCTGTGGATGGCGCCACTTAGAAACCATGGAGATGGCTTTGGACTGTAATTGCCATGTCTGCATCATTAAACATTTGATAACCCTCAGACAGTTGGTGTCCTTGACACCATGGCTTGGTCGTGGATAAATATACAGTTTTATTATTAATAATAATAATAATAAAACATTTAGTTTTATTATTTACATTCAAAAGTCTAAAAGTGCTATACAAATAGAAGTGAATTGTATTCAATTTTGTATACGTTACAGTATCAAGGCCTCCTTTATATACATACAAACACTTATTTCTATATACAGTGCAAGATCTTACACAGTTGTGTATACACTTTAAAGAAATACACAAGAGGGGTTTAACCTCATCTCTATCTGCTGCATCTGTAGCATGTGTGTGTGTGTGTGAACAGCAGAAACGAATTTCACACATTTTCCTGCAGTGAGCAAAGAAAACTGGATTACTTGCGACTTACTTGTAATTGAAGTGTCAGTAAGAAAGAAAACATGATACAAGCATGCTGTTACATGAAAATAATCGATAGTAGGGTGGTGTGATGTAGCCTGATATGAGGTGGCATTACTATTCTCATCCCAGTGTTGATAATCTTCCTCTAACAGTGAATTTATCCTACTATACTACAGCAATTAGGCAACGGTCAGACTGTCCATTTTTTACAGTTTTGATATGAGATGGTATTTGGCCAATAATGTACAGAATACACTACTGTAAAAATGATACATGTTAAAATATTAGATGTGGGCACAGGGCAAAGATCTACAGGATATTGCTAGTTTATTGCTGGTTTATGGTATATAGTTGGACATTTATAAATTTTTTTGTGATCAACTTTGTATCAGTTTTATCAGTTTTACACAAAACACAAAATGTACACTTTGTTACATGTCTAGTAGTATATACAGTGTGTGTATTTAAGTATATAAAACAAACATCATATTTAAACTATATACAATTGCCAAAGCCTTGAAACAAAGAATAAATAAATTAATAAATACAATGACATTAGTGCCATTTTTAAGATCCATTTACAATATGTGCTATCTCTAAAGGAAAACAGGTGATTTGAGAAGTGCAGCAATAACTTTATCCCAAATATCCAAAGTTGAGGTTTGTGCTTTATGGATGATGATCAATGATCTCTCTATAAGAACAATATCACTAAAATAATTATACCATTCTTTTATTGAAAGGGGGTCCAGGTGAAAACCAATAAGCCAAATTAGTGCAAAAACTAAATAATGAATCATCGTTAAATAAAAAATAAGGTAAGCAATTTAGGGACTGGGAACTCCAAAACATCCTCAAGAAATATTACCATTTGGGACCAAAGATCAAAGATTAGAAACATCAGGGCAATCCTAGAAGATATGCAGGTAAGTAATTATATATATATATATATATATATATATATATATATATATATATATATATATATATATATATATATATATACACACACCTTTTTTCTATTTGCCCTGAAACTTTCATATCAAGAGCCTTTGGAGTAAATCAGTGTCCTGTTCTTTTCTCAGTACAAATATATTGGTCACACTATCTGCACATGCACTACAGGTACGCTAAAAAAAAAAAAAAAGGTCTAGATTGAAAAGTGCTGGAGTATTTCTTTCCTCCAGCAGTGATATATCACACTAACTTGTCCCACTAGTGTTCTTATATTGATAGCCACCACTTAGCATCGCAAAGCTCAAATGATTGATAACCACAGAAAAGCAACCCATCAAAGAGATAGCGAAGACATCGACTGAAAACAAACCAGCTCCTCGAATACAGAAAAGGGTGAAGGCAATTGTGGTCACACCATGCAAAGTCCACTCAGTGATCCTGATCCTGCAGATCTCCAGCCAGCATCATCTATTCCCAAGCCTGAGCTAGACCTCTTTGTAACATCACGCAACTGTTCTCAGAACAGAGAGAAGTGGCAACCTGGAGCAGCGGCTGTAATGGATTGGATCGGCATATAATTGCTCCCAGCAGTCCTAAACACGTAATCAAGGGCTGCAGAATGCTGATTACCTGCATGGAGAGCTGGGGCAGAATAAAAAGTGTGGCCTCTGTTGCTGAATACAAACTGAAGTTACTTTGGATAAAACTTTGTGGCTGTAAGATCTAGGTTTCCCATTGGTTTTTGCACATATAGCAATAAAATAATAATAATAATCCACTCCTGTATTGCTTTCTGATGGATTTGCCGTGAGAGCCGGGGAAAAAAATAATAGCGCAGTACAGTGCCTGATGGTGCTGATTTAGTGACTGATAGTTTAATTTACATCACAGTGCTGTTCAATTTTCTGAAACCACATAAACCTGATGGTAGTTCCTGCTGTGAGGCGATAGGTTTTAAGTTCTATTAAGTGATTTTTTTCTTTAATCCTCGTTATACAGAGGAACTTATAGTATACAATATACATAATCTAAGGCTCATAAATCAACAGATTCTAAAACAAACAAAACAGTTCTTTGTGGAAGTGGGGGCGTGGTCAAGGGGCCACAGGGTTTGTAAATAGCGGACGGGGCCGAGGGAAGTGAGTGGTAAGGTGTTACAGCACTGAAAAATCTGCCTCCGGTTTCCTCTTTCCTAATCCCCAAACACCCCCCACACACACACACACACACACACACACAGTTGATGTGGTTTCCGTTAGATGTTTAGTTACCATTTATGGAAGGAGTCACCAGTGTAAGTACTACTTTTAAGTCAGCTACAAAATTTACTGCCACTGTGTTTTGTGTTTTTTTACCTCAGTAACATAAGCTACACTTTCTAAACTTTGTCTCAATTTTTTAAAAGGGGAAAAAGGAAAAGAGGCTGGTTAGGGAATATAGCTGTATTAGCATAGCAGCTGAAAAGAGTAACTTGTCTCATTATACAGTTCGTTGCTATAAATCCTGACATGTTGTTCATTAATCAGTGCTGTGGTATAAGAGGAATATAAACACATCACATTGGGCTGCTTGTGCTTTACCATATAAATATATGGTTTATGGTACACTTAAAATGTACACCAATGAGCCACAACATTAACACCACTGACAGGTGAAGTAACATGTAACATTGATTATTTCTTTACAGTGGCAGCTGTCAAGGGCTGGGATATATAAAGCAGTAAGTGAAGAGTCAGTTCTCAAAACTGATGTGTTGTAAGCAGGAAAAATGGGTAACTGTAAGCATCTAAGTGACTTTGACAAGGGCAACCATTGTTGTAGACCAAGTACACCCCATCATGGCAACAGTAATCCCTAAAAGCAGTGTCCTCTTTCAGCAGGATGTGGAAATGTCACACTCTGCCACACTGTACAACTTGTTCTCAAATGATTTGAGGAAAATGAGTCCAACTGAGAAAGTGAAAATGTCTCACAAATCACTCAGATCAAGCCTCTGAGGGATGTGCTGGACAATTAAGTCTGATCCATGAAGACATCATCTCACAATTTAAAGGATCTTGGTGTCAGATTCCACAGCACAGCTTCAGAAAGGTTGTAGAGCCCAAGCCTCGGCAGATCAGAGCTGTTTTGGTGGCACAAGGAGGACCTACACAATATCCGGCAGGTGGTTTTACTGTTATGGCAGATTGGTGGAGCTCAGAGATTAGATCCTGTAGCTTCTCGGTTTCTGTTTGCACTTCCCCTCAAAACAAAAAAAGGACCAATCACAGGACCACTGCTGAGAAGATATTACAGTCGGTTGATCATTCTCATACTTTTTCCTCATTTGAGTGATTGGAGTGTTATTTTATGTCATTTGTTATGAATTCCAGTTAATTCTAGAGGACTCTGTAGCAACACATGACCTGCTGTCTGTAATGGAGCTAAAAGACAGGTTGTCCAAATAAAAGGGGTAATTACTGTAGGTACAAATTAGCTATATCTAATAAAGTGGCACCTCAATACACATCGATCAAATAGATGTTGCCCTCTTTTGGTCAAGCCCTGTTACTACAATTCATAAAGTCGAAAATAAATAAATAAATACGTAAATAAATCAATAAAAATAATTATACAACATACTAAAGATATATTATTGGTTTTAATTAAATGAATAAAACATAGAAATATTACAACCAACACATAATAACGTTGTTAGAATAGTAGGGAAAATATTTATAATATTTATACAGAAATACATTTACATGGTTTAATAACATGGTTCATTTTAAGAACAGAGCTTGAACACTTCTTTTAAAAGGCTGATCAACAATCGAGAAATATTATTAATAAAATACATAACGGTTTTAACAACATATTCGTACATTTTTGTTACAGCAAGTATTTACTGTTTAAAGCTCCATAAAACTGCACTAAGAAAAACAAAGCATGCTGTAGAACGGCATGAACGGACGTTATTTTTTTCACATGAGGAGAGATATAATATTAAGTACAAATATTTACATACTTTATAGATTACATATGATCTCTTTAAGCTCACTTCAGAAACCTCTCAAGCTTCTCGGAGCTCACGGCGGGCAGCAGAGCGACTTCAAAGAAAACCCTGTCAGAGAAAGAAGCTGGGTGTTAAACAATATGGGGGGAAAAATCCACACCGACATGCCAACTGTCATCTGTGCCATCAAATATGAATGAACTGCTGCGGCTAGTCGCATGGCTCAAAAATTTTCAAGCATCTGCAGGAGACGCGGGAACATTGAATTATGAATGAAACTCAAGGTGATGAGGTTTTATTTAATATTGTTGGAGCGCTGTAATTCTAATTACACCATGGTGCTGTGGAATTCTCCGTTTTGATTGGACCGGACTTTCTGATAACAGCAGCAGCTCTGATGATTCTGCCAGCTGCATTTAAAATGACCACACGAGGTCATTAGCGTGATATGTTCTCCTTTCTATAGACGACAACTTCGACTTTAATTAGGATGGCTGAATGCTTAAGAAGACATTCTATAACAAAAAAAAAAAACCTATCATTGATACAGTGAAGTGTTCTGTAAGGAGAGGTTTATTAAACGTTTGTGGAAGGAGTCTGAGGTTTCTAAAAAATAAAAAATAAAAAGCTGCTGTAATGCTTGTGATAAGTGGTATTATAAAGGGTTAATAAGCCAGCACATCCAGGAGTTTTACAAAGTTTTACAAACACAAAATCAAGCAAAGGTTATAATATTCGGAGGAGCTTGCGATTTTTTTTCAAAAAACACTGCGGAATTTCCAGGAGATCTGGGCCGAGCCGAGTCATGTGGCATCAAAGCAACATGCATTTAGCCCAAAATCCCCACTATTGGTGGGTGTGTGTGTGTGTGCGCGTGTGTGGTATAAAAAACTATGAGGTATAAAAGCATTAAAAACTTAAAAAAAAATTGTAATCACTTCCTGCTAATTGCTGTGAAAGGCATAAAACACTTCAAGGCATAATGTTGTAGAATAATAATGCATTTGGTATGGTGGGAAAATAAAACCCAGGCTGCACCAGGTGCGTTTCATACTCTTGAAACATCATGTCTTGGGTTATTTTCCAACAACGTTATGCCCCAAAGTGGCGTCATACGACCAATAGAACTAACTGATGTGTGTCAACAAATTAATAATCATCTTACATAAAGAAAACAATTTTTTTTTAGCTGAAATGTCATTTGTTTTAGGACTAACACGATCACAAGTCAGTGTTTATATGTCTGTATGAACTTGCACTGCAGCTGATTTAATATTCTATAAGTTAGAGCACATGAATAAATGCAGGAGCATGCAGTCGTATAGAGCACAGTAAAAGGCCTGGCTGATTCAGCTTACTTGTGAGAGTATTTGCTGCGGATGGTGGCGAGCTTGCTGTCTGACGGACTGTTCAGCATGTGCTGGAGCTTTCGGGCCACGGGCGCCAGATCCTCCACGCTGTAGCCTGAGTGGAACTGCAGAGATGGTGTCTGTGTGCGAGAGAGAGCGAGCAAGAGAGAGAGAGCTTTAGTCAACATTATACAAAACTATGACAAAAAATCTATGTATGTAACACTATATCAGTTCAAGCTAGGATCTAATAGCAGTACTCAGAATCAGAGAGATGCTCCTTACTACTAAAATGGGCTCTTTTAAAAAGTACTGTTTGAGTGTTTCTATCTCAAATTCCACCCCAAAGGCATGCATACAAACTTCAGCATTAGCGTGTTAGATAACACATCAGACAGGCGGCTAAACTGCTGCTTTAACACTGCACCACTGAGCCAGACACAGGAGGATCATTTGTCAGTGTGTGTTATTTAGTATTAGCATCATCTTACATCACCATGAAAAAAAAAATCTGTGACTAGATAAATGAGCTCAAATGCAGCTCTGAAAAGATGCAAGCATTAGGAATGACACACGAGTTTCACAGGTCACTCCTGAAACGCTCCTAATGCCTCACCATGAGCAATCATTTATTTATTTATACCGTAAATACATACAACACAACATGATTATTATATGTAGTTATATGTAGCTACAGAATATGAGTGTGGTACAGGACAGGTCAAACAGGTGCACAGACAGACAGACAGGCACACAGACAGACAGATAGGTGTGCAGGCACAGACAGACAGACAGACAGACAGACAGGTGTACAGACACAGACAGATAGGTGTGCAGGCACAGACAGGCAGGCATGCAGAGACAGACACACAGGCACACAGGCATAGACAGACAGGTGTGCAGACAGACAGAGAGGCGCACAGACAGAGAGGCGCACAGACAGGCACGCAGACACAGACAGAGACAAACAGGCACACAGACAGACATGTACACACACACACAAGGCAGACAGGCACACAGAGACACAGACACAAACACATCCTATATGCAGCGTGTAATATAACAAAATTTGGTTGTCGCTTGTTGAAATTTGGAAATGGAATTCAGTCCCAGGCGTTCGTAGCAGAGACAGATGTTTGAAGTGAATGATATCTTTCTTCTCTCCTATCAGATCATTTTGCTGCACAGTACAACACGAGTCTGCTAATATTACAACCTTTTTTCTTCAAACACCTCTACTTTATTATAGAAGTGTAACCCCTCATAAATTTTTCTCACTGTTATTCGTTAACCTTTAACACAAATGGGCTCCAGAATGCCATGTTACACAGAGTGTGCAGTACAATACCCTCACCAGAGATGGTCATAGAGGGAATAAGAGGAAATGTGCAGCCTGGATATTTGCATTAAACAAAAATTTGCACCAAAAACAAATTTGCAATTAAAAAAAAAAAAGTCGTCAAAACCTATTTCCATCCTATTCCATAATTATAATTATTACTACAGCTAGCACTGTTAGATATATAATTATTATGGATGATGATTAACCTCACATCATTACGCTTAGAACGTCCTGCTCAAATTGAAGCAGTTTCCGAGCAGATGTGCGTTTGATCACACAGATGAGCCCAAGATAAAACTGATGAATAGTGACTTCATGAATATGGTTTGATGAGTGTGTTAGAGAATGGGAGATAAGGACGATTCGGATACTGTGGGGTGTGTGTGTGTGTGTGTGAGAATTTGTGTCCAGTATCGTGAGGTGCTCAGACACACTTACCCATCCCCCTAGGTCCTTGGTTACCAGGGCGATGAGCAGACAAGCGGAGGCCAGCAGAGACGCTCGTACAGGGACAAACTGCATCTCCAGTAGACTGAGCTCACAGACAAACCGGGACAGCGTCAGTGTGTCCATACCGGCATTCACACACTGTGTACAAGACACACACACAAAACACAAGTGAATAACAAAGTCCCAAAGAACTCACAAAACAGCTGTATAACAAATTGTTAATAAATAAATAATACAATAAAAATTTAAATAAAAATTAAAAATAAAGTTAAAATAAAACTAACTGTGCTATTTTTCCAACAATTAAATCAGTCTTAGGTGACAGAATCTTATTTTAATTCAGATTTTTTTTTCCCCAATTAAAGGCTTATCCGCTATTGCAAGAGGCCCCAGAAGTTATAACCACCACAGCCGTGCTTTCAGAATGTATTAAAATAATTGTAATTATTTTTGAATATTGCACACCAATGGCTAAAATGATCAAAATGACTCCATGGCTCAAACAGAGAAACTGAAAAATACCAAAGCCAAGTCACTCCAACCCATACACCAAAACGTGTCAATCTGATGAGACCATGGGATATTTCTTAAGAATGAATCTAAAAGACCACACTGAAGCATGGTGGTGGCAGCATCATGCTATAGTGCTGCTTCTCTTCAGCTTGGACTGAGCTCTAGACAAGAAACACTTGTAGCGTTTCATGACTCCCTGCAGGCTTCTGTTAGACAGCAAAAAAAAAATGAAGAAAGCTTCCAGCATAATAATGACCCAAAGCACAAAATCAGAGCCAAAACAGAACCGACATCTGAAGATCAATGTTTTGGAAAATCCCAGTCAGGGCCCTGAACTAAATCCTGGCAAAAAACCTGTGGAATGACCTGACAAGGACTGTGCACAGGAGATCACCTTGTAATTTGCAAGTAAGAGCGGAATAAAATTGCCAAATTAAGCTGTGACAAGTTGGTAGACTCTTGTGCAAAAAAAAGTACCGCAATACAAGCGAACATGCTTTCACTGATAGACTTGTGCACTTTCTTTGCTGAAACAGCTAGATAGAAATGTTTCCTTAATAGATTTCTTTTTTATTTACAGTTATTACTATTGTTATTTTGGCTTTTTTCGCAATATATTGTTCACTTAAAAATGTATTTATTTACTTAAAAATGAAGCACCAGAAACAAACCGCTACCACTTTTTACCACTATACAAGTGTAAAGTAAAACAAATGAATTATTTTCTTGCTGCCAATCTGTTATAAATTGAGTTAGGACCCTGTTGGCTTTCAGTGCGAGATGTTTTTCCCTCTGTTACACAGAATTTTAGTGGTTGAACATAACAGCTTCAGATTTTAAACGATTACGAACAAGCACTTGGAGCATCATGGAGAGCTATCAACATTTACTTTGAAAATAGAAACGTTTGTGCCGGAAAAAAAAAAACACTGTTTTTTGGCACTTTTCTATGAATATATTGCCCCTAGCAGTCTAGTTCAAAACAGAAATGCTTATGAAAAACTATAAATTCTTAAAGCCCTGAGTGTCTACTTTCATATGGGCCATTAACCTGCGCTGCATTGATATGTTGTGTATCTACATAGCTTTAAAATATCCACCAAGAGTCGAGAGTTAAAAGCTGCACTAAAAATACAATCGTGTTATTTCCTGACCCTCTGTCAGCCAGACCCTTCATACATTTTGGGTGAAGGCTAGTGTTCTCCACTGTCTTTGTTCACTCCTCCCTACTGAGCAGATTTACAAAAAGGATCTCACAAACCATCCCACACACACAGAGTTCACACACTCCCTCATGCAGCTGTATCAAACAAAAGGGGGCTACATCTCTGAATAGCGAGTTCAGCTTTAATAACCGATTTCCATATTGACACTGACATGAGTAGCGCTCACCATAAAAGCTGCGAGGCTGCCGGAAAGTCACTTATTGAGGTTATTACACAATCACTTGTTACTTTTCAGCGGGGAAGCGGCTTCAAAGTGTCAAATCGCATCTCGTTAACAGAATAAGCAGTGTATGGGTTTTAATAGGTGCCTAATATACTGCACAGTCGGGTTCTGTCACTGCGGCTCGGCTTTGATTCGCGTGCTGGAGTCTGACAGCTGGATAGGCTCGTATCGAGCGCAAAGGACGCCGCGGTCCCTCCCTTTAAGTCTATAAACAGCGACGTTAATAATCAAGAGTCGCCTTCAGTGTCATATGTGCGGACTAAGCAGTTAGCATGTTGCTGTCCTTGAAACTTCAGAACGTTCAATTAAAGCACAAACAGCAGGATAAATACATTAAAAATATCCTCTAGGAGAGTCGACTGTAACGCGTCACGTTAATTACAGCGTAGTCATTTGTAGCGGCACACTAAGGTGGTGTTTGGTTTAGTCTTGTTCAGCATTGAATGGAGGAAGCTAGCCTCAAGATTCTCAGCTCCATTAAGTCATTTTAGAATGTAACTGAACTTCCGGGAATTTAGCACAAGACGGGTTAAGCATGTGCAGTGCAATGATGGAGCTATTTCCATAGCACAGCTAAAAATCCCCCGCTGTCAGAGATTTCAATGGCATTAAACAGGAGCGATGCTGTACTCGACACGATGTGTGATGTCATCACTACACACATTCAGCCAAAGCCTTCTTCTATTCACACGTGTCCAACACGAGTACAGCGATCATAGAGAGTAATTACATGTGTCTTCACTGCTAGGAGTTAAAAAGAAGCTTTTAAAGAAGAAAACTGCAATTTCGCAAAGTAGTTTTCCACAAAAAAAATGCAAAAAAATAAAATTAAATTAAATTTAAAAAGGCAAATAATAATAATAATAATAATAATAATAATAATACAATTTAAATACATAAATAAAATAAAAAAATTAATTAATTAATATAATTATTCATATTATTGCTTTGGCATTAATTCACTTGTCTCCATTTGTTGCATAATAATAGGTCACTAAGTTCACGCTGAATCACAGGCGTGTTGCAATATCGCTTAATTGTATGTAAATGAAATTCTTCCTTTGGAATAATTGCCTACATTTCCCCTGAAAGGTCACATGATCAGATATGCACACTATTATAAACCACTGACTCAATTATTAAACCTGCTGCGGTTATAGAAAAATCGACCCGGCCTTAAAAAGGTCACCATTTTTGCTCCTAAATATCAGATAATCTAATCTGATGCATCACCACAAGCTTCCATACACACGCTTGCATAACCTAGTTCTCACACACACACACACACACACACACACACACACACACACGCTCTACAGTTTCTCTCACTCACCTTGGCATATCTTCGTAAGAATCGATACGCCACAGGAATATTGAGTTCGAACTTCAGCGCCTGTAAGATACTGCCCTCCATGGCGATGAGCTGAGAGCGCTTGTACGCATCGTCACATATATACAGGAAGTCGTCGACGCAAGGTGGGAGCCGCTCCTGAAACACAGATCCAAAATAGTGACTACGAAAAGTTTATCATTATAACTTAAATCTGTCAGTAAAAAAAAAAAAAAAAAAAACTTCTGCATTAAAATCAGAGCATTTCTAATAATGAGCACTGTAAGAAAAAAAACAGCTCACATATGATTAGTACATAACATACTCATGAGAAACACAGTGTAAGCAGCTTCTCTGACATATGGCTAAATAAATAGTCATCTTTTAGCCTCATCTTTATCTTTTAGCCAGATTTAACCAAAAATAATTTTGGCAAATCGAAGAAGACACTTTAAAAGTCAACTATAGTTTGTTCCTGGTGGCTGTGCAGAAAGTAGATAAGGAATGCAGTAAGATTTATATACATATAAAACCCTGATATCATGGGCTGATATCTAATCAGTGTAGTGCCTCAGCATGTCATTCATCACTCTTTCTAGAAGCTACGAGGACATCTCATATTGCTGTGCTAAATTCTGATTTAGTCGTATGTATGTTATATCAAAGCTACGTTCACACACACTCAGCGACAAAGTGAACGGAGATGTGGGCGTGTCCAGTGTGGTGACAATGTTGAGAAAAGCTGAACTTTATGGAGCTAATATGGAGTAGCTTGGTGCAGCGACTACTAATGGGAGTGAAGACAATGGAGTGATCCATAGCAAAGAGCACACACTGCTCCGGCTTTGTCGAACACAGATGTTATTGTTTAGCAACAACTGAACTAGGCACTGGTAAACGTTATCACTATGCCAAACAGTAGTAGGAAGATCGACTGACGATTTGATGCTACACAGAATTGATGCAACAAAAAAAAAACGCACAAATGTATACGTCTTAACGCAGCTTTACAGTGAAACACATAACCAGTGCATCATTTCTCTGGTATGTGCTCCAGCCTATTCCACTATACAGGTCTCTAAACACTGCAGTGTGGCATAATGCTGATTATGCTCAGCCTTGCTTTTCTGAATCAGTGGACTATATAGTGAGCAGGGTGTGGTTTGTGGGTAATGAGTGCAGAGGGAGTTAAAATGTGCATGTCTCACCTCAAACTTGCAGGCGAGAAGCATGGCTGTAGAGCCGATGAGCTGGAGCGACTCCCTGCTGGCCTGAGTCACAGCCAGATAATGATCAGTCATCTTCACAGCCAGATACAGCGTCTCATGATTCAATTCAAAATTCTCCTTCAGAGAGGGAGAGGGGGAGAGAGAGAGAGAGAGAGAGAGAGAGAGAGAGAGAGAGAAAGGTTAGATGGGATTATCTGATCTGGCTGAACCAAGTGTATTCTAGACAGATATAAAACACTACAACAGATCAATATTATATAAAAACACACACATCACAGCACTCACCTGGACCTCAACCAGCCAGTCCACCAAAATTGCCCTCATGCTCGAGTTCAGGCTCGGCTGACTTTCCATGTAATCGTGCAACACAAATTTCTCCTGGAGGATAAAACAATCCATTCAGTTTGTAGCGTAAACACTGCATGGTTATTTGGACAAGTTCTAAGCTTGCTTTCTCTCCCATTAGTCCCATTAGTCACACCGCACATCATTAAACAAACCCAAAAATGATTGACTGAGGGGGGTAAAGACAATACTCTTCTCACACTCATTACATGACTTTCACTGGTCAGAAATATAGCAATGGAGAAAGGTAAACATTTACAGTTACCAAGTGTAGCACCCAAAACAAATATGATAAAAAAATTTTTTAAAAAGTTAAAACATTTTTTAAAACACACACACAGAGACAGAGACACACATGCCGACAAACAGACAGAGACACATACACACCGACACGCAGACAGACAGAGACCGACACACCCCAACAGAGAGACAGAGAGAGACAGAGTTTCTATTCATTGACTAAACACTTATGCAAAAGCACTCTAACGGCATGATGGTCCACACAACCACTATAAAAGTTACTTTTCTGTGAAGCTTGCTAGAACTTGATAACCAAGACACCAGGCTTGTGGCTCTGTCAGTCCAAAGCAGATGTGGATATACATCTGCAAGTAATATCAATACATGCTAAGATTAATCAGTGGATTAATAAAAGGACACCACTATATAAAACCTAACGAGTATACTGAGGTGCTTTCGTATGTAGCATCAAACTCATTTCGGTTAAAACGAACCAAAAATTGAATCTGATTCTTTTTAGCACTGATTTCAGACCCCTTGTTCACACCACAACTCCTTAAGAACTCAGACTCCAGCCATCAGATAGTTAGCGTTTAATGCTCCTGAGACCACACAAGCCCACAACCGGACACTGTGACAGCTTCTGGTTTAACCAGCGACAGATGATGGCAGCTGTGTATACGGCAAGCATCAAGGTACGTCTGGCAGAACAAAGCCTAAAGCAGACGGTTTTCTCCTTTACTTTCCCATCGCTTAAATCAATCGAACCACAAAAGAATCCCTCAGTACGAGTCGCTTGTGAGTCCTTTCAGGGGCGTCTGAGATCAATCGGAGTGTTCATATAGACACAAAATGAAATGAACCAGCTGTGAAAACACCCGAACTCACCTCACTTTTCTTCAGGTAATCAAAAATGTCTTTGGCATATTCCGGTGTCTGTGTGTGGTCATTCGAAGCATCGGAGTCGATGTCAAACTCTGGGGGGATCTGCAATAATATACACAGTCTTATTTTATTATTACAGTGATGAGGTTTTTTTAATAGGTTTGTTAACAACAGCATCAACACTTTCACATTTCTTCCATAGAAAGCAGAGGCTTTTTCAGTACCAAAAGTAAAATGAACTAAAATATGATGCTGGGATCTTTACGCAGCCACGTTCAAATCCGCAATGGCTTTGGACCAATCAAATGCAAATGATCAGAGTAACTATCTGTAATGTTACAGCCATTCTTTTCACTCTTATTTACTAAATGAATCATTTTGGATATATTTAGTACTTAGGAGGTATGGATTTGGATGCACAAGATTTATGTTTATCTTATTATTATTATTTCCCTATGTTTGCCATGTAGTGGGGCAGTAGTATGTAGTATATTAGGCAGCAAGTGAACATTTTGTCCTCAAAGTTGATGTGTTAGAAGCAGGACAAATGGGCATAAGGATTTGAGCGAGATTGATGAAGGGCCAGATTGTGATGGCTAGACGACTGGATCAGAGCATCTCCAAAACTGCAGCTCTTGTGATGTGTTCCCGGTCTGCAGTGGTCAGTATCTATCAAAAGTATCCTCTGAATCCTGTAACTATCTTTTAAGTCCTGTAAGTTGCGAGGTGGGCCCCATTGACAACTTACAGGACTTAAAGTATCTGCTGCAAAAATCTTGGTGCCAGATACCACAGCACACCTTCAGGGATCTAGTGGAGTCCATGTCTCGATTGTCTCCGGGTCAGGGCTGTTTTAGCAGCAAAAAGGGGGACCAACTCAATATTAGGCAGGTGGTCATAATGTTATGCCTGATCAGTGTACATAATGCATAAAACATGCTTGAGCATGGATTATACAAAAAAAAATGTCTGTAGTGTGATGCAATTTGATTTGAAGCTTGACTGTTTTAGTGTCTAATAACAGGAGGTGAAGGTCAGTAGATTTGTGCTACAATCACCAAGACATTTAAGCAGAACTGATGAAGGATGCAACCAAAATTTAATCGTCTTGACTCACTAATACAACACTTTCTGTAAATAGTCTTTCTCTGGACATACCTGTGGAGGCAGAAGGTGTGCAGGAAGGGGAGCTTTGGGAAGAGGCTCCTCCAGTTTCTCTACTGGGGATTGGTCCTTCTCCTGCTCCTCACACGAACTCTCAGAAGTGACTGAGGCCGACCTGAAGACACAGTGAGAGATCAGGTTTTTGTACTGGGAGCAAAAAGTTCAACTTTTTATAGCATTTGAACATAAGTAGCATGGAAATGTTACTTTTTTAGGTTGGCCTCATTCTTGGTGGTCACCCAGGTCTTCTTCTGCACCTTCTTGGTTGGTTCTTTCTTTTTTATAGGATTGCTAAACTCAATCTTGTGAGCCTGAAATACAAGGAGAGCATGGTGTGTCAGTGTGATTTACACTCAGGTTTTTCCCTCAACCTTAGAACCATTCTAATCTGTAGCTTTACACATGAATAGTCCTCAGGAGACACCAATCATCAGACATAAAAGAAAGCTAGAAAAGGTGTTTCAGACCACAATGAACTGGTCCATAAGAGCAATTAGCATATGAAAACAACTCACCAAGAAAGAAGGAAGGGTTCAGGTTAGCAGTGTGAATGAGTACAAAAAAAGCGTGCCCTTCTTGTATATGTAAAGTAAAGGAACACCCACACCAAACACACAACTTGTGCCTTTTATCTTTGCGCGGTTGCTTTAAATTAAAATAGCTCACCCCGAGTTAATTACAGCTAGAAGCAAAGCAGACTTTGTACAAATGTGGACTAACTCTCACATTAAGGGTCTGAGCCTGATCCTGTTCTAAGGCCATAGTCTATGTGTATGCGTTTTTAATTCACTCTGAATGAGAGCATTTGCTAAATATTGCAAATGCAATGATCTAAAGGGGATTAAACATCTGTGTAAAGTCTGCTCAACTCACACAGTACCAATTTTGCCAAGAAACGGTTTTCCGGCATACATTACGCACTTACTCGCCTGACATTAACAACATCATCATCATCACTGAACTGATGCGTCACGAAACACTGAGACACGGCCTAGTCGAGCAGATGAAGAAACAATGAGGCATGGACACAACACACAGCAAAGAGCTCACCACCAGAAACCAGACTTACATTAGTGAGGTCTATAAATGCGGTCCTCTTCCTAGGAGCCCCTTGAGGAGGAGACGATGACCGCTTGACGTGAGGGCCATCGACCTATAACGCACAGAGATAGAAAGTTGTGTCAATGTGCAAAATATAATGTAAAGGAAATATCAATACACAATCTTTCCTTGCTTTAAATCACCAATGCAGCCTCTAGGCATGCTATTTGCAGCAGTAACAAACATTTCATGCATGTTGAAAAATCCAGCTTGGTTACACCAGCTACCAAAACACAGCCCGAACTGGTCAAACTGGTAGAAAGGAACCAGTTTATAAACTACTGATACAATGTGAACAAGAAAGTAAAACAGATTAGAAAATCTTACACAATGTGAAGCTGATATAAGAGTACCAGTTTGAGCAGCATTGTTCAGCAGGAATGTTTGTCATTATTATTATTATTATTATTATTATTATATTAAACCTACCACATTTTCCGAGCTTTTCAAGTTGAGCTTTGGGATCTTGCTGACCGTGGGCTTCTTTCCTCTTGAAAAAGGCATCTTCTTATTGTCTGCTTGTGCTTCATAATGAAAGAGCAAAGCTGATCAATGACTGGAGGTGCATGAGGCTCTCCAATCATCACACTTCCTGTTTAATGCATCCGGTATAGCTCTCATTACTGTACGTGATGTAAGTTCAGGCTATAGGATAACACAGTCATAACAAAACCCCCTGATCTCTGCGATACATAATAAGTGCACTAGATACTGAACTCTCCTCTATGAGCCTCACTCCAGCCAGCTTCACTTAAATACATGTGCAATGATCATCTTCAGCGAGAAGTAACACAAAGTAGTGGTCAAAGAACAGCTTACCTTCGTCCAGGGGATATTTAGAAAAGTTTGATCAAAAATCCAAACAAACGTCTGATTTATACATATATATATACATATATATTTTGTTGATGTTTTCCTCCCCAAAGCGCTTTTGAAACACTGCACGATTCAAGCGTGGATCCAAACTCTGCACACAAAGCGCTGATTGGACAAAACCTGCTGCCAGCCGACCAATCAACGTGGCGGCTGAGATGCTATTGCTAGGGGCGGGATTTGTAGAATTTTCAAAATCCATATTGACCAATAGAAATCCACATGTGTCTTTGTTTGCATCAATGCGGAAGACGAGACGGCGTCTGTTTAATGTGAATGGAATTTCCGTTCAGGACAATAAAATAAAATGGAGTGGATTCCACCAGATTTATAAAAGATTGTTGTTAAATGTGGAGAAATATTACTTTCCAGATTATTATTAGAAGATTTGCAAATAACTTCCATTAAAAAAAATAAATAAATACAAGTAAACTGTATTATTTATTTATTTATTTATTTATTTATTTATTTATTTATTTATTTATTTATTTAATTTTTATCTTTTTTTGGTTATTTTTATTATTATTATTATTATTATTATTATTATTATTAATTTATTTTATTTTTATATTTTTAAAATTATTATTATTATTATTATTATTATTATTATTATTATTATTATTATTATTAGTGCAGAATTTTGGACAAATAGTGTAAATGACCTACTATAGGATGCTGGTGGCTCAGTGGTAGGTTTCTCACCTACCATGCAGAGGGCCAGCCAGTGCCCAAACCAGTGCCAGTGCCAGTCCCAAGCCCGGATAAAATGGGAAGTTGTGTTAGGAAGGGCATCCGGCATAAAATGTGGGTCAGTAAAACGTGGGACCCCTCACACATGTAGGGAGCAGCCGAAAGATCGACAGTGTAAATGACCTAATATATGCAAATATTCAAGTGCATTACAAATATCTTATGTGATCATTTAGAACAGAAACATTGTCTGAATGATTATTATTCACTTTCTTTGTTTGATTGCTTGCTATATATTAAACATTCTTCCAGTTTAAAATGACACTATTTTTTACCCTCCTAGCTATTTCAGTGATTTTTAAACAAGGGAGAAAAAATTATTTCTTAGTATTTTTGTAATATTTGACAGAAATGTTTCTCACACTGGCATGAAGATTGTTTTGGTTGTGTATGATGCTACAATTAAAGGCTTGTGAACACCTGACCATCACACCCTTACATGCTTATTGAATGTCCCATTCCAGGTTTAGTTCCCCTTTGCTATTATTACAACCTCAACTGTTCTGGGAAGTCTTTTAACTAGATTTATTGAGCATGGCTGTGGGGATTTGCTCATACAGACACAAAAGTATTAGTGAAGGTCACATCGTCCACAACAAAAGGTGTTCAGTGAGGTTGAGGTCAGGGCTCTGTGCAGGACACTCGAGATCTTCCACTGCTTTGACTTTGGCAAACCATGTCTTCATGGAACTCGTTTGGGCCTACTGGTTCCATTGAAGGTAAATAGTAATGCTACATAATACAAAGACATTCTGAGTGGTGTGTGCTTCTACAGTACTTTTGAGGCAACAGTCATATGTATATATATATATATATATATATATATATATATATATATATATATATATAGAGAGAGAGAGAGAGAGAGAGAGAGAGCAGTGTTAACTCTTAAGTAATTTCAATTAAACGACTGGAAGTGTAGCGGCATTATAAAGTGCAGATGCACAGTGAAGTTTGTTGGTCAGTGGGTGTTGGAAATGGTTTTGTCTAGTCCAGGTGTTGGGAGTGTCATGAGGCAGCAGTGTGTTGTGCAGTCTCACTGCCTCAGGGAAGAAGCTGTTGCAGAGTCTCTTGGTGATGCTCCAGTACCTTCTCTCAGATAGCAAAAGGCTGAAAGTTCATGAGTGGGATGGGAAGGGTCGCCCACAGTGCTGTTTGTCTTGCAGATGCAGCAGTTGTGATATGTGGGACTTTTGTGTACAGTGAATTTGTTTTTACAGGTTACTCAGAAGCTGTACTATGCCGCTACATCATTCTTGCCTCCTCAGAAACCCAGTCAGAAACACATTGTCTGTTGTTTCTCTCTGCGTGACCTAATGTTAATGTAGGTCACGTTTAGAGATGATACATGCTCGTGGGCACAATGGCTTAGTGGTTAGCATGGTTGCATCTCCAGGGTTAAGAGTTTGATTCCTGCCTCCACACTGCATGCTTGTGCTTTTGGGGGTTTCCTCCCTCCACTCTGCTTTCCTTCCCCAGTCCAAATTCATGTGCTGTATTTGCATCTCTAAATCGTGTGTGTGTGATTGTGCATTGTGATGTGTTGACACCCTGTCCAGGCTGTCCCTCTGAGGATAGACTTCTGGCTTCCTGTAACCCTGTGTATGATAATCACTTCAGAAAACAGATGGAGGGGTGATATACACTGGCTCTGATTTTATGATTCCATGGCTGATTCTATAAAAGCACTGAACACTGTAACCAACACTAACAGTTTTAATATTCTTTTTCTACCTACTATTCAATGTCTACTACTTATTAAGGTGAATATACAGTATATAATTCTGGACAGCTATATTTAACTGATTTTCAGATTAAGCATATAACATATAATATTTCCTAAATACAATATCTGCATATATTTGTTCCATCATTCCACCCACTGCTTTTAATTTTTCCATTCCGTCCCACCCGAAGCACAAACTCTTTGAAAACCACAGCTCTTTAGACACATATCATTCTTGTCCTTCTTCTTCTTCCTCTTCTTCTTCTTCTTCTTCTTCTTCTTCTTCTTATTATTATTATTATTATTATTATTATTAGTCAGGAGGATGTTTATCCTTAATGTTTTCTATAAATATCTCTTATACCTGCCTTTCTCTAATCACATATAAATGCACCACACAAACACATTTGCATTAGACACACATACAGGAAGTAAATGTAGGCTTGTGAAAGTAACTATAACCCCATTTTCATTTCCGCTTGTTCTCACAGCAGCATCAGACGCAACTTTCCTGTGTGAAGGTATGACCACTTTATTACCTCCTTTACTCCTTTTACAGTTCTTTATGCTTTCTTTAAAATCTCAGTACTCAGCATCTAAACATCACAAATCCTCGGCTGATTATTTATGGTTCACTTACGTTATGAAACGAAAAGGTGCACGTCAAACGTTGTAATGTCAAACCTTCAGGAGAAGCAGCATACCGAACACCACATGTGATTGGATAAGAAAAGCAGACAGGCTGCTTTCAAAGGCGATTCTGTGGCATTTAAATGATGGGAACTTTTACACTTCGACCACCTCTCGCCCTTTTCGAGAGCCATTTCGATAAGCAATCTCTAAATCTGTGAATCTTTGTTACAAAATCCTTCAAGCTGTCCTTGCAATATCCCCATACTGATAAAAAAAAAAAACTGGATTCATTATTTTACTACTCAATTTCATTGAGTTAAAGGTTGAACATAACTGAAACTCATGCTCTTCTCGGTAAATTATCTAATGCAGCAAGTGATAGAGACATAAAACCCTTCCTGAGGTTTTTATGCCAGACTGGTATATTAATATCAGATACGCATGGTCACATCTATATTTTGTAATTTCTTCACATTTTTCACGCCTCTACCAAATAAATCAACACACAATGATTTATACAGGCCAATAAATTTCCACCATGTTTTTGTACACAAAGCAACTCCTTTGCTGTCCACCAGATCTCAGAAAATGCAATTTACTTTGAATTAAATCCTACATGAGGTCTATTTGAGGGTGTATGTGAAGAAGATAAAAAGAAATTAAAATGTCAGTCTATCACTGAGAGTGAAACGCAAGGTCATGCAGCAGCTGCAGTTGGTCTTATTATAAGGATTTATATTATCATTTTGATCAGTGCTAATCAGACTGGTGCATTACACCTTACAGTCACCTCCAGCTTCAGGTTTCATTCTAATCAGTCACTACACGGTTCCTTTGGCTATTCATAATCCCATAGAAAATGCAATATATTGAAAATCATTTACAATATACGTTATCTGCATGTTCTTTTAATGAGAACATGGCCCCTCTCACAACCTCTATAAAAGTAGATCTCAGCAAAACTGGGAAACATCTGTCACCACCAAAAGCCTCTTCCTTTCTTAGCAGTCACATGGCCGACTTCCTGGAACAATATTTATCCTGCGATCAGTTGTGGTTCTGAGTTTGGCTGTTAGTTTCATCCTTATGCAAACCGCCGCTCGTTTTTGTTTTATTTTTTTTCTTCAGGTTTTTAAAGGTTATGTGGAAAATAAAACAAAACAGGCCGGTGTTAAAGCAGAGAAGGACGTGAGTCTGTTAACATCTTCACAGCAAGCCACCGTACAAATACACGAGGCTCAGATATCACAGTCGGCTTACAGGGTTGTGTGTTTCTGTTGTAAATGTGATATGGGATGTCTGAGATAAAGAGTAAACACATCTTTTTTTAAGCAAACTGATGAAAGGTGAGTCAGGACACAAGATTTTGATCATTTTTGGATGGATGATTATTTGTAGGTTTATTGACATACTCAAAACAATCTGAGAACATTTGTTGTTCATTTGATACATATCATTTATTAATATTTTTTGATGTTTTTTTGCTAGATGATGACTAAAGACTGGTTGTGTAGTAGAGTGAAACTTTGTCAGCTGATCATTGGACCAAATGTTGGTTCAACTAATGTCCAGGTAACCCTTAAAATTCTTATGAACTTAATCAACACAAAGTAATATAGTATACATACTGTAACACATACACTCTATGGTCAGATGTATATGGACACCTGACCATCATACCCATATGTGCTTCTTCCACAAACTGTTGCCACAAAGCTGGAAGCACACAAATATCTATGTCTTTGTTTGCTGTAGCTTTACAATTTCCCTTTGCTGGAACTAAGAGACCCAAACCTGTCCCAGCATGACAGTGCTCCTGTGCACTAAGTGAGGTCCATGAAAACACAGTTTGGCAAGTTTGGAGAGGAAAAATCTCGGGTGTCTTGCACAGAGCCCTGACCTCAACTTCATGAACTCAGTTCTCACACCAGGAATCCTCACCCAGCATCAGTACCTGACCTCACTAATGCTGAAAGTTAAAAGTCCTCACAAACATGCTCTAAAATCTACTGGAAAGCCTTCTCAGATGGTTAGAGGACTAGTTTTAAAAGTGCATATTGGCATGATAAGCAGATGTTCACATACTTTTGGACATATATTGTTGTATTTAAAAACCTCACACCAAATGCTTTTTAAATTAATTATCATTTTATGTTGAACACCATCAGAGGTTAAGTGGTCAGAGAATCATCTGACATACATTAAAACTTAATTTCTAATGTTCCTAATATTGCCTAATGTTCTGAGATCCTATAAAAACATTAGCGAGCCTGTTGGAAGGGTGCTGAAACTTTCACACAAATTCTTTTTTTTAAACGTCATCATATTGGAAATAAATTGCAGATGTGCACTTGCTCCTTGTGGAGGTTGTTTTGACTTTATCATTTGAAAATCAAGTCAAAGTTTGACTAAAATGTTTACACATGAGTATAACTGTGGAACAATAAATACTTCAGACATGACATGATATCAATATCTGCAGTTGCTATGGAAACTCCTTTGACAATAACATTAGCTGAATAATTTGTATATTTTTTAGGATCCAGTAGAAGTGGTGGTTGATACCGAGTCATATCCTCAACCTCAGTATAACCCATCGTCTATCCCCATGACATTGGAGGCTTTCAGTTGTGCCTTCGATGAATTACCAGGCAGGAAGTCGGTTGCGAAGATGAACTTCATGGATCAGAAAGCTCTTGGACCCAACCCAGTTCAGACAGAAGTTGTTCACCACTTTGCAGAGATGTTATCTGGAGATATACTGGGTGCAGCTTTGAGGAAACAGAACAACGAGTTTGCTAAAGATGGTGATCAACTATGTAACCTGACTCAAAGTGAGGATAGCAAGTGGACAGTAAGTGATCAGGAAATGCTAGCTAAGAGGATAGCAGCTGAGATTTATAGCACTGCACTGGAAGAACTCACCAGGCATGGTTGCTCTGCTGGAAGGAAAGCTGAACCAGATTTGGTTCAGACATATGAAAAACAGATCATTAGTGAAGCTCACAGTGAGCCTACATCCTACTTTTGCTCCTCCTTGCACCACTGCAACCAAGAAAGACCTGCAGCAGAAATAGATGATATCTATCCCAGAAGATCTACCACCAGTCCTACCACTCTGAATGACATGGCCCATGTAGGCTCGCTCGACTACCCTGATGCTCCTCCAAGTACGCCATTACTGCCAGAGATGATAAAAAGCCGTGCGAGCTTCACTAGGAAACTGAAAGGCGGACTCGCTAAGGAGTTCCTACCCTCAACCCCTCCACCCACCCCTAAAGACCAACAATCTCTAATGGAGGAGAAAATGACTGACTGCACTGCAGACAAATCAGAGTTCATGGTTCGGTTGATGCGTTCGCTCTCACTAGCCTGCTCACAGCTTGAGGAAGATAGTGGCACAGAAAACGAAGGCAAGTTTCAGAGTGAGATTTCAGACTATGCGGCACAGCTCTCAGCAGATATCATCCATTGCATCACTGCTGTCCAAGCAGGCAGAAATAGAAATCTAGAAACGCCTGTCAGAGATGTGCAGGTCCTGGCTGACCACCTAGCAGAAGACATCATTAGGACATCTATAGCAGAGGTTATGAGGAGCAAAAGAGCGGACAGAACAAACCAAGAAAGCCCATCGTATTTGGAGAACACAACTCAAGTTTTGAGTGATAATTTACTGTCAGAGTCAATTCCTGATATCCCTCCTGTGGAGGCTCTGAGAGCCATGGCTGGCAGACTGATCACTAACACACTGGTCCAGGCTTTCTGTGAGCTGGGAAGTGGTTCATTACAACATGCCACAAGCAAACAGCTCCCTGATCCAACATCTGAACTAATGCCATGGGAACAAGGGAATGATCAATATTTAAATACAGGTTTGTACATCCTAAACTCCAATCAACCCCAAACTAATGGATGCTCTAATGTGAATTCAGAGACTAATTATATCCCACTTGACGTTTTTGCTGAGAACATTGTGCATGAGGTGCTCAAGTGCTCTGTAAGAGAAGCTTCAAACTGTCACTTAAGATGTAAACAAATATCCGTTAATTCAGATAAACTGAGTTCTTCAGTAGCTTCTGCACCTCAGCAGGCTGTGATGAGGGCCTTCATATCTGAAACACTGGGCCATGATACACAGGAGCTGCAGTGTGTCCTGCTCTGGGCTGCAGCGTCTCACACAGGAACTTCAACATTACAGATTGATCTAGCTGACGAACACATTCAGCAACAGGTATGAAATATTTGGGATAAAATGCCACACTGACTGTAATCCAGACATCTTTCACACATTCTCTGAATCAGATTCAGATAGAATCCATGGTTCTTAAAGCGTTTTTCACTTTGCCAGGTTGGTTTAACACTGTGCATGTTTTTTATTTTGTAACATCACTGAATGTTACAAAACTGTAAATACTGTATATATATATATATATATATATATATATATATATATATATATATATATATATATATATATATATACAACACAATACATATAAAATCAAGATGCAATTTCAATCAAGGAGCTGTGACAAAAAAACTTTTCTTGCAGTATTAATTATATTAACAGCTTTTGGCAGACACCCTTATCCAGAGTGACTTAAATTTTATCTCATTTTACACCACTTACGGTTAAGGGCCTTGCTCAGGGGCCCAGCAGCAGCTTGGTGGATCTGGGATTCAAACTCACAGCCTTCTGATCGGTAGTCCCATGCCTTAGCACTAAGCTGCCACTTCCCAACAGTAAGTCCATGACTTAGTCAACCAGTATTAAAGTATTTATTGACAGGCTTTAAAGCACTTCTGTAAGTCAGTCTGGATAAGGATGTCTGCCAAATGCCATAAACGTAAATATAAATGTGTTATGCAACCCAACATGTAGTTGATTATTTTCCCATTACAGCACATCCCTAGAAGTTATATTCCACATGCCATTCTATACCACTCTACCATTCTACATATTAAAGAATATCTATTTATTAAAGAATGACACATCATACTTTTTTTAAATCAACTTTTATTAAATTACATCATTACATTTCATGTTTTCATGATTTCACTTACAGTATAACTGCTACAGCATAAAAAGCTTTCTTTCTCTTGAAGTGAATGCAAATGCAAACCACAACATACTTCATCCTCAAGACCTTCACTTGGAGCAAAACCTAAATGTGCAGCTTTATATCTGAATTTTACAAATCATACAAATCGTTATGTAAATCTGGAAAAAAAGTTAAATAATCTCATTACAGGAAACTCCACCATATCAATGGTGATTCATTTGTTTCTGTTCAGTAACAGTCTTATGTCTTATATGGAGGATGTGCGATAGTCCCTGTGACTTAGCTGTTACGATAGAAAGTAGTGCATTAATTTAAAGCTGCAGAGTTCAGAATTCAACAGATCTGAGAATTCAAGAGCGCTGTGTTATAAGCAAACTTATTTTATACTGTATATTAAAATATAGAGTTTATGTGTTTATATACAAATTACGACAACAGTTGTAAACATTAGTATATCTCCTTTTCTGATACATGTACTAATGATGCTTTTGTTGCTCTTCAGCTCCTCAGCGTCTCTCTACAAGCCCAGTTTCACGGCTGGACTGTAGGCCATCTGATGTCCTCTCTCCTCCAATACTGTGAAGAGCTGCAGACTGCCAGCAGAGGGCACTCTAAGATTTCCACCTCTCTCCTGGGGCATCTACTGCTCACACAATCAGTTCTGGACTAAAGCTTGAATCAATTAGGATTGAACATCAGTCTAAGAAAGGATTTTTTTTTGTTATTATGGATTAATACATGATTGACACAGTGTGATGTGAAATCTAGAGACGAGAGCACGGAAATGATTACCAATGAGGAAAAAGAGCAGGCTGAGCCAAAAAAAATAAATTGGGTTCAACTTAGTCTAAGGCCCATCTGCACACTCTCCTGGAGTCAAACTTATGATGATTAAAACATGACAAAATGTGCATTCGATTTTCTGCTTAAATCTGCTACAACACTTAAAGTTGGCCATCGCTCTTGAGACGTCACTCCCTCACGATGGAGCATCACTCAAATTCTGCGCCTCTGGATGAATATCGATGATCGACTCTGCATGGGAGCAATCTGCAGAGGAGAACATAGAAATGACTAAAACTGCAACGTTTTATTGGAACACCAGTCTGATCCAGAAAGATGACCATCAACCTAGCGTAACACCCAGCTGGACACTCGGCTGGGAGGAAATAGGAATCAAGCCAATAGCGTTATGAACATCTGCTGAAATTGTGCTCGCCTATGTAACGCATCACATTAAATTAATAAAGACTGGACATCACATCAAGGATGAAATAATAAAACGCAGATGGCTCTTTGATTCTAAACCATTTCATATTAGCACATTAATATAGTCATCCTGACATATCTGGACAGGAAGAATGCTAATCCTGCCCGTGAAATGACTGACACTGATATCACATCAGAGTAAATGAGAGACATCTATCTATCTATCTATCTATCTATCTATCTATCTATCTATCTATCTATCTATCTATCTATCTATCTATCTGTCATATTAATAAAAGATCTATCTAATTATCTGTATTGTATTAGCAAATATTGTTTCATGCTTCAGTGCAATTTTAAATATGTTGTTAGCGTGAACAATAAAAAAGCACTGCTGAAGTGTGTAGTATGACGCCATCGTGTTCTCCTTTGTGATTGAAATGGCTGTTCGGAGCCTGTAAAAGCAGACTTTTTACAGCATTCCATTAATACTCCCAAAGCAGAGATACCTAACATGGCAGGAATGTGCTTTAGTGAACTCTCGCCTCCCACTCGCTCCCACTCTTGGCGACCACTGCTTGAGAGTAACAACAACCATACAGACACACACACGCACACACACGCACATGTGCTGCTGACATTGCAGCTGTGGTTCAGAGAAGACACAATGGGTCCACGCCTGTTGCTGCATCTGGTGAAGTATTTATTTCAGTTTCTTAGGGAATTCCCTGCCACTAAAAGAGAAAAGGACCAGGAAAGCGAACGAGGAAGGCTCGAACGTGACCGCGGAGGGAGAGATGGAAAGAAGGAAAGGGTGATTACAAAAGAGCTAAGATGTATGAGGTTGACTGGATGACTGGGGCCTGGAAAATCTCCCAGCTCCAGTCCCCGCTTTTCCTGGGAGCTATATCACACAGATTTATTTTTCTCCACAAAGAGCCAAAAATATCTACGTAAGAGCTCTCTACACCCAAGCCGGCCTCATGGATGTCTGTAAATACACACATTCACTCGTGTGTGTGTGTTTGTGTGATATCTGATGGAGAAGCAGCTGTCATATCATAATGTAATACAATCAATCATATAGGTACACTGTAATACATTTCATATTGGTTAAAACCTTAAACAAATATTCACCTGCTGCGTTAAAGAACCTGAAGATTCAGATCAACACTAGTGAAGAGTATAATTTAATGTTTCAAAATGTAAAAACTTGAGCTCAATATCCAAACCCTGTCTTGACAATTGGAGTTAAAGAAGAAGAAATAAGTTCACATAACTTCATGGAGCTATCATGTTTTACACTGTAATGAGAAACTAGTCCAAACATCCTGGAAGGAAAGCAAATATTAGCAAATGAAAACTAGTGAAAACGAGGAGCTTTGTGAGTTAATTCCTGTTTGGAAATTATCTGCAGAAACTCAAACATCAAAGTGAACACACACACACACACGCAAAAAAAAACCACTTTTATACACATTTAAACACTCACAGTCTCACAGACAGTCTTACATTCAGTCTCACAGAAAGATACTAACATGGACGGTTGCCAGAGTGGGAGTTTTACCACCCATGAAGGTTATTTTTAATCAGACAAAAAAAATGCCTGGGGAAGAAAATGTCTTTGGACTGGTAGATATAATTTGGACTTTGGACTTTGTGGTTTTTACGGTCTCTCATTCATTTGGAAGGTTACAATATGGGCTGGAAACATTTGGACTAATCTGGCAGCTCAGATGCCACACACGTTAACCAGACAGCTCTCTGTTGTCCCGTTTGACCAAACATCTGTCTTCCATTTCCATCCGTTTAAGACAAAGGCTATGTCCCAAACCACATTTTGCTGTACTATAAAGTGTGTTACCTCAGACATACCCTTTGGTGATGCCAACTTCAAAAGGCAACAGATCTTGCTACAGGTCAGCAGCCATAAGCCTGAAAATGAAGAATCTGACAATCTGGATCACCAGCATGAACAGCAATATAATGTTTGCTGGATGAAAGAAAGCAACCATCCTGAGGATATGTGTTAACAAAACCTTGCAGCTAAAGAAGCTGGCCATGCTGGATACCTACTTCAAGCCAGAATGTATGATTTAATTCATGGTGGTCTAATATGTTGTTTTTTTCTCCCAGGAGAGTAGTTTCCATTTTCTAAAATGCAGTCTGGTCATATTGATCGACTCAACCAACAGCAGAAAAGCTTCATCCAGCACTAAGTAGCATGAGCATCAATGAATGTTATGCTATTTGCTATTCTGGCAGGGTGATTACTGCATGACAATACTGCTGCTTATGCCAATAATAACAGCACTCTCTGTTCCTTTCACATGCAAAATCAGCATATCAGCAGTATTCATTATAATAAATGCATTATAAAAAAAAAGCCGAACAATAAGCAGCCTTATCCAAAGTCCTGCATGAATTGTATCATAAATGACAGACTAAGTTATAGGTCAAGCACACATTATTATGGTAGGCCACAATGGCCTGGTTTCTCAGCCTTGGTGTGTTCCTGCTTTGTATCCCACAAAGGGCTTTGGATCCACCGCAATCAAGACAAAGTAGCTGCTGATTGAATGAACGAATGAATGAATGAATGAATAAAAATCCAATCGATTTGCAAACAAAGCTAAAATGATGATATTTGCGCTCAATGGTTCAAATCCAGAACACATCACTACCCCATCATGTCTCAGAGAGCAGTTTTCAAAAATGGTTTATTTCATAACAGAATAGATTCTATCTCGTTGTAAAGACTTTTCCTAACTTTCGTTCAGCTCAGAACAAATTAAATCTGTGTGCTATTGAAAATGTCTTAAACTCTACTAAATTGGTTTTGGATTACCAGCTCGGGAGTAACCCACAAAAAAAACAATTTTAAACAGATCCACTCTGATTTTCTTTTGTATCGTGTGCCTTGTATTCATCAGTATAGACTCATGTACAATAACTGTGCAGTATGTATCAGTTTAGGCCAGGGTATTATTCATAGCTGTAACTGAAATCTGGACCTCACCACTTTTGGAAAGTTTTTTTTTTTTTCGGCTTTCACATAGTCCAGTTGTCAAATTTATTAAGGAAACAGTGATGTCCAGATGATGTGGTGGCAGAATGTAGTCTGTTTTCTGGGGAAAAGCATGTATTCCAAGATTATCCATGATGGCTGGTTCTCAAATGATCTCAGAGCAGCTGAGGAGGACATGTTGTGTTTCATAATATACTTAACAAATACACATTATATGTATTTATTCATTTATTTGGGCCTCCTGGTGGTCCAGCGGCAGGATCCCGCGTTCTCATTGCCGCGCCCCGGGTTCGATTCCTGGGCGGGGCGCCACCCCAGCTGCTGAAGAGTTCACTCTCAGTTCCAGTCCCAAGCCTGGATAAAAATGGGAGCGTTGCGACAGGAAGGGCATCTGGCGTAAAACCTGTGCCAAATTGTGCGGGTCGATTGATCCGCTACAAACAGCAGCAAGTGTGCGGGACAAACACTAAGAAAAAAAATTATTTATTTAGATCTCACACGACATTGTGCTAATAGGCTTCTTTTTGAGAGCTATGCAGCTAAAATATTACATGCTTGATAAATCTCTGATATAAATATTTAGCAGATGGTGACCTTGTGTGTGTGGAGTTCTCCACATGATTTGGGGGTTCCTCCAGGTTCTCCAGTTTCTTCCCCCAGGCCAGAGATATGTGACGGCTGATTTGTTTCTTTAAATTGTCTATAGTGTGTGAATGGGTGTGTGATTGTGCCCTGTGATAAGTTGGCACCCCTGCCTTGTGCCCTGACTCCCCTTATACATGCTCCAGGCTCCCTGTGACCAGGAGTTTTTGAAGGCAACTGGCAGTTTGTAAAATGCAAAGCAATTTCTAGTCTACTCATGACACTGATAGCTAAATCAGCTTGCTAATTACAAGCTCTTTAGCTCTTGCTAATCAACACTTAATGTTAGTTCAATTTTAAGTTGTTGTAATTCTAAACCAAAATATTTAACTCAGCAGTCTCTGGGGCCAAGGAACTCTGCAGTCAGTTTAAGGAAGAATATAAGAATAAATGAAGAGACATTACTAATTAGCAATCGATGTAGCTAACATCCAGCATTATGATATTTAACTATAAAACCCTTCTGTAATGTGGAATCCACTAAAATCTGGTTGCATCCCTGTTTGTATTTCTTTACTTATGTTGTTGCAACAAGAATATGATTTGTCTTTCATGTATGTTATGTATCTTAAATGTGAAAGTAACTTATGATTCAGGGCTGCATGAAGATTTATAGCTCTGGAGCCAGTCGTAGTCTTAACGCACCTCTGGCGCTGGTTCTATTTTGGCAAGGTGGCTTTTGTTCACAGCTTTTAAACGCACAGTCTGTAACACTGTCCAAACTAAATAATTGAAGCCTACGCTAGGGACTCAGAAAGGGAAGTGCTTCCAAAATTAAGTGTTACAAAGCAATTGTTTTCAAGGGTTTTTTCCAGATAGTCGTTATTAACGAGCCAGAGCCATGGGCAACTTTCCTCATAATATTTGATAGTTTCTGAATATTAGCTTCATTTCAGATGCAGTTCAGACGTACTGCAATATTACTGTGTCACCGTGAACCCAGTGGTCTTCTATTGCATATTTATTTACACTTATGTAAATGAGTAGCTCTAAGGCAATAATAAACAGATATGACTGATAGCATATTTTGTAGCTTAGTTATATAATCATTTTCCTATTCAGTGGGACTAACCCTTGTATTTTGGCCCACTCTACATTTTACCATAACATGTAACATGTGATTTATAGATGCTTGGCTTACATTTATACACTGGAGGAAAAACGGGAATATGTGATCAGTCAGATTTAAGAAAAAAATATATATATTAAATACATACAAATAAATAAAATCTTTCAAAATGTGATTTCATTGCTTATACTAAAGATAATCTAAACAAGTTTCTAATTACTAGATTGAATGGTGTAGGGTGAGCGTGATTAATGTAAAGTGGAATTTCATGAGGATGTTGCACTGATGAAAACTATAACTATATGTATTAATTTTGGGTAGGTCTGATACATAATATATGTTAATTATAGAATAGCCTAGAGGTAATGTGTTCCAAAACACCCGCATTGTGGGTTTGATTCTCTGGTCAGTTGTGCGCTTGATATTTTATTTTATTCTAGGCTTTGAAAATACACACTCAAATCATGTTAGATGAACAAAAACTAATTGTTTAATGTTACTCAATTCAATGTACACATCTGAAATAAAGACAAATTTTATAGTATTTTGGTGCTATTTTTCAATAGGAATGGTCATACGAGTAGCTGTCGTGTGTATTTTCCATGTGAACTCATCTGCCTGGGCTTTGATTATTGCACCATTTTAATATCAAATGAATAAACAGATGGAAAATGTCATTTCTCAGTCTTCCTGTTGACCTCAGTGCAAAGACATATTTGGTGGGGTTTTTTTTGTTAAAGTGAAACTAAATGCTAATGTGTTGAAAGAAGTTTATCTTACTCCAGATCTTATCCTTAACTCCTTGCGCTGATCTTTCTGTCATTGTTTTCAAGTAACATTATAGCTACCAATTTCCATTATTAAATGAACTATTTGTAAATTTGCAGGGTAAATATAAATTATATTTAGATTTATATAATATATATTTTTTAATATATTTGGGAACGTCATCATCTGCTTAAGTGGGCATGGTGGCTTAGTTGTTAGCAGGTTTGCCTGACACCTCCAGGGCTTCGATTTCAACCTCCACCCAGTGTGCATGGAGTCTACATAATCTCCCTGTGCTTTGATGGTTTCCTCTGGTTACTTCTGTTTCCTTCCTCCTGTGTTGTATGTTGATTAGCATCTCTAAACTGGCTGTAGTGTGTGAATGGGTGTATGAGTGTGTGTGCGCGATTGCGCCATCCCATCCATCCAGGGTGTCTTTCACCTTGTGCCCTGGTACAGCCTCCAGGTTCGCTTCAACCCTGTGAAGGATAATCAGTTCAGAAAATGGATGGATGGATATAGCCATTTTTCTTTGGAATGTAGAGAGCTTGTGTTGGTTGCTACCATGTCATATTAATTTTTTTCACCTGATTATTTCTTTACAGTTGCATGCATTACTAACAGATCATAACTAGTGGGCATAGCATAGCATAGTGGGCTCTTTACACCTGCTGACATTGGTCCTTTGAAAGTCACTTTCTGTGTTTATACTGTTTGGCAATTATCTAACTTTCCATGACTAAAGCAACAAACTATTTAGTAGCAGTTGCATTTAAATGCACTTCTATTTATTTAAAACTTACTCTAACCAAATTCTGGAACGGAACAATAAATAGATAATCATGATTCTAAACACAGAACATGTGGATAGATTAAATTGACGCCGAGGAACAGCCAAAGAGCCGCAGGTTCGACACCCCTGAGGTAGGATAACCTTGGTCGACTCCTTTCCTTGTGTGATGATAATGCAGTCTTTTTAACATAATCATACCACTCTACTATTTACTCTGGTAGCTATGCATTTTTTATTTAAGCCATCAGTGCTATGTTGACCTTTTACTTAGTGCGATTGCGTATAGTTTGGTACATTGCCAAAAACTTTCCCAACCCGGTCCATGATGCTTGTGTGCAGCTGTTTTCTCTCCAGTTCTGACAGAGACATGGAGCAGACTGATATTTGCAGTGTGAAGATAAGACAGAGGAAGCTTCATGGTTCCTCCACAGAGAGTTTATCATGAATTAGGAAAAGTATCTACAGTTGGACTATAAGCTTTAACCTTTATCTGTGCAGAGATAGAGATTATTTATTAAGTTATTCGAAGAGAAGTAAAACTTGTCTATTTTTACTCTTTTTTTTTCTTGGCAACACAACAGGCTACCCAAGCATTATCAAATATGTAATGTATTAACAGGTCCTCTGGGATATAAATATAACACTATATTCAGGGACTTCCTTTACTTATTCCTTCCTTTTTTCCTTAATCCATGGTTCATATTGTAGCACCAATAAGGGTCTAATTACTGGGGTTGTGCTCAATACATTTAATAGTTTGACTATGTTCAGAAAATTAATCTGTAATGTGATAAGTTTGCATAAGTAATCACTCCCATTAACATTTCCACATTACTTTGTAATGTTACAGACTGGAGCTGAAATGGATCTAATTGTGATTGCATAAGTCAAACAAATGCCCATAGTATGGGAGGGGGGGAGTAAAAGTTGTGATGGTCACGTGATTAGATAAGTGGTATGCACCCGTGTGCGCGCAATTAAAGGTCACGTGATTTGAATACCTGCTCCGGAAAGACCCGGGTTTGATTGAGGGGGGAAAAAAACTAATCAGGTTTTAACTATAATAACTTTATAAACTATAAAACACTATAAAATATATCCCAAACATAGGGCTCTCACAGCAGTGGGGGTGAATCATTGTGCTTATAACTTTATTAACGCTTTTTGTTCTTGTTGTTTGTTTGTTTACTATATAGAATTCTCAGCTCCATGTTAAAAGCCTGGGGCAATTTTGGGTACAATCATGACATCTAACTCCAGTTAAGTCCATTTTAATATTACAAAATGTGGAAAAGTTCACAGGGGAATACTTAGGTCTATAATCATAATGAAAAGCAAAAAAAAAAAAACATTTGAGGAAAAGTTTTATAAAACAAAGTTTGTGAAACCCTTTTCTAACGGGTGTATAGATACAAACAACAACAAAGGGGTTAAACACATACATCCTCATCATTAGTTTACAAAGTTTAGCCTTGCTCCCAAATACCTCCATATTTTGGACACTTTAGTGCACTAAGTAGTTAACACAAAGCGTCTTTGACACCATTGGCAGTGCGCATATGTAAGGAGGAGGGAGTGATTTAGGACACGGCCCCGGTTCAGACTCGCCCTGCCTCCCTTCGCTCTCCAAGAAACCCGGAGAAAGTCTCAGCCTGGTCCTCCTACACCACACACCGAGCTCTCTGAGCTTGTTCACACACACGCCTAGTTTCGCCCGGTTGTCATACGAGCCCAGGAATGCCATGGCCACTCAGCCCAACCAGGACTACTTCCGCTCGGTCAGCAGCGAGTCCACTACCTACATGATGGTGCCGGCGAATGGCCGCAGAGAGTCTCCGTCCAAGCTGTGGCTCGCCATGGTGGTGATTGTGGTGGTGGTGCTGCAGATCGCCTCCACCACAGGACTCTTCCTCTACCTGAACATGTCCCTGTCCCAGGTGAGAGCACTGCTTTAAAGACTCGCACAACCTTTTTTTTTACAAGTCTGAAATAAGTTGTTTTAGTCAGAGTGCGCGCAACTGGTCTTACTGGAGTCTTACTGACATCCAAACCTGTGCAGACTTTCATTTTCTACACCCTTTATAATACTGATTATTTGTATTTAAAGTCATTTTCCACTTTACCTCGAGAGTGGTAATACTTGCATGTTTATACTTGCATATACATTTTGTAAGCTATTTATTAAGACTAATGTTAAGTTTTCATAAAGTATTTATTAAGCCTAGCTTTTATCAGTCTTGCCCTGTCACAAAAAGTGTACTAAACTGTACCTGACTATATCAATGCAGTGGAATCTTCTTCCTTAAAAAAAAAAAAAATATATATATATATATATATATATATATATATATTGAGAGAGAGAGAGAGAGAGAGTTAGAGAGAGAGATAAGGTACATAAATGGATAATAATTCATTTAAAAGCTGTATGTATAAAAAAAAGTATAAAATATATACTCTTGATGGTATAAAACCCAGCAACAAGGAAAGTTACAGTTTAGTACAGTTTTCTAGAAGGAAATAAGAAGATAATAATGCAGCTATTACGTCATAAGACACAAAATTATTTTAGGATCTCTTTCTGATTACCATCACATTTAGACAGAGGGGAAACTTTTGATGGCTCATCTTTCACTGGAGCACGTACGTTTCACCGTGCATGCTTTTCACACAAAACCAAAAACCCCATATGATACAGCAGAACTGATACAAATGCTTCCTCTTGCTTCCTTTTTTGTGAATCTGCCAAAGAAAGACTCCAGACAGTTGAAGCATGAACCCTTGAGGAACGCTGTAAATCTGTTCACTGGATACTTTCGAACATTTGTAAAAGCTCAGATCTGTAACTGTCTTTGTCGTTTGTAGAGCTGCACTTTTGTGATGTAAAGTAAGAACTACGGCATTGTTTTGTTAGATTCAGGGCCGTGGTTGTTTTGTGCTGTTTTTTTGATCAAAAGGGACTTTTCCCTGTTTTGCCAGGAGATAGCAATAATTCTTTTTTGAAAATAGACATTGTGGTTTGGGAGAAAACTGCTGTAAGCAACTGAGGCTACACCAAGGACTGTTTTGGTTTAGGTCATGAAGTGATGTGTCTCATCACTGTTGTCTTCACCATCACATGATAATAAGCCATATTCAGATAGAGTTCACTTAGGACTTCTAGATGTTTGATTACTCAGATCCTTCACAAATGTCTGGTTTCACCTTTACAAGACAAGGAAAGATTGTGAATATATTTTAAGCTGATTCATCATGTTCCATCATGTTCAGTGAAACAGAGAAATAAGAGATCAGACACTTTCAAAGGAAAAAGAGATCAGACACAGTGACAGTAAACAGTAGAAGAAGACCAAAGGGAAAGACCCTCACATAAGGTTACAGAGCTGACACTGCACTGAACCAAACGCTGACCTATTTCTGTCTACTTCCTGCTGTCCAATGCAAAGGTGCGTGCCAGAATGGAGTCAGTCTGCTTTTAGGTACGTCATGGCCCTCGACCGAGTCCGTGACTAAGCCAGTTTGCCGCTGAGTATGACTGGTGCGCCCACTTCCACATGTTGCTGGGGTTTTTTTCTTTAGTCAGCACCCACTGGAGGCTTTCGTCATACCACATCACTCAACTCCAGGTGCTCTGTGAGAGAAAACTTCACCAACAATGACAAAACGTTGCTGTAAAACTATCTCCTGCAACTGGTGTTTAATTTTTCCCCCCGACTCCGTCGAACACTTTGGTGACAGCTTCTATTGCCAAAATCCCTGAAAAAATCTTACGCCTTCCAATGTCCCGTTTATTGTTCTTTCTTTCTTTTCTACTTGCTCTTCTGTGTCAGTCTGAACTTTGGGGTTTCATGCAGAACAGTCCTTATGCAGCTAAATTTGGCTGCCTTTCTTTGTGGATTCATGTTACGCCAAGTTAGCTAGCCCCAAGCAGGGCCTGGATGTTTCCCAATGAGACACAAGATTTAATCTAAACTGTTTCACAGAGTCGAAAATAAAACACAACACTGTGCCTACAGATAAAGTATGAATATTGATGCGGATCTGAAGCTGTTCTTTAGCTGGAGTATACAGTGCTTTCCAGTTTTTTTTATCCCTTTAATTAACACAAGTTAATTTACTCCTATGTAAAAAAATACACATTCCATGTGAGTGATGTTTACTTAAGTGAAAAATAATCGGACTTCTAAGCAAATAATAGAGAGGGGTTACAAAACATGCACTTTTAAACACACACTTTGTATTACTACTCATGTGAAGACAGTCCACTGATTAATGCATTAATACGACTAATCAGTAATTAATGCTATGCCTGTACCAATCCTAGCTCCAACTTTCATCTCAGTAACCAAAAGTAAACATTTACGCTATTTAAGTTTTTCTTTTGTTCCTCATGTGGACCAGCTGCAACTTAATGAAAGGTCTTTAGAGCTAATGTAAATATCCCGTGCTCACACACAGCGTAGCGGCCAGATGGGACAATCTACCAGCACTGTTGTCCTAGAAGCATGTAAACATCTCCACTCAGGCTCAAGTTATCACAACTCGTAAGAACAATATTGGCAAAATAATAAGACCCAGCCGTTAAACGGACCTCCGGGTCACTGCAGCGCTACACGAACAGATAGATGCTATCTCTTCATTAGGGCCCATTAGAGAGCCCCATCACGCACAGCAGGTTCTTCTCGCTTCTCTAAGCTCTCGCTCGTACTGGAAATAATACTTCAGGAAGAGAGACTACATTTTACCGTCACATCTCACATACCGTCCCTTTTGAAACATGTTTAGAGGCGATAAAGGCAGGAAGGCTGGACAGGCTGCATTTTTCCAGACCAAACACGCAACACATTAAGATTTAAATGTGTTTGTTACTCTGTCTAAGATCTTCTTGTGTCTGGAGTGATTTTAGTATAAATTAAAAAACTTAATTGCCGCCTCTTTTGAGCGCTCCACTGCCTTAATAGGAGATTATTGGGTGGTTTTGGCTGCAGGATTTCGGCCTGATTCCACCGTCAGGCCTGTAGTTAGCATGCCGCAAGCACTCTCTGTGATGAACCCGAGCTGTAGACAGACGGACGGAGCAGAAAGCAACAGAGTTGCAAGTCATTCGAATGAACACCATTTCTTTGAAATCGCCTTACAATGACGTCTCAAAGGGGCCCGTTTCCCACTGGCCATTTAAGAGATTTACGAGCCAATGAGAATAGGAAAAAGAAAGCAGATTAAGCGTAAACGGATGGTTTCCTGTAGCAACATGCGGTGATTCTTTTTTTTTTCCCTCTCTCTCATTGGCTTTCTGTGTTTCTTGATTGCCTTTGTGTCTGTGCACTCAGGTGTGAGATCTAGTGTTATGGAGCTGCATAGCTGGAACATTGAATCAATTTCACTGGAGGATTTACAGGGAAGCAAAACTTAAACACTCACTACACCTCAGAGGCTTATCAGCAGCCACTCCTTATTGTGCAGTGATTTCTGAGAAACACAGGGATGAAAGGAAAAATCTCTACCCGGAAGGCTTTCTAGTCGTATTATATAAAAGCCCTGAACCACAAGTTGTGAAATACGTTTAAGTGCTGTGTCAATATTTTGAGTTCATCTCTCATCTTGACTTGTTACTTCGACTGCTAACACTTACATCGTCCGTGACAGTGATTTTGACAGGTTGAATTTGACGTAACGTATGTGAACACATTTAAATCTCTTTATTGGTATATATTAGAAGTAGATGTTTATATCACATGAGCAACATCTGGCTTGCTTACAATCTCTGGAGCAGCATAACAAATCATTTATAATCTACAAGTCAATACTGAGAGATTTGTGGGGTGTTTTATAAAGTCTAGGTCAAAGAAATGAATATAGGTCGAAGCGATGAGTAATAAAGATATAATACCTTGCAATAACATGTTATTATGTTGAAACAGCAAGTTATTGAGTCACTTGTTTACATCTTGCACTTCAAGGCTTCAGGAGTATGAGACTTTATTTGAATGACAACCAATTGAAAATAATAATGATTCAGTTAATATCCTTTACAGAGTACAATTACTTATTATAGAACTATTAAGCAATAGTCATTATCCTTTATAGATGATTATTAATGATTACTATTCACACTTAGTTTCGCTCACGGTAGAAGAAAGGGCTTCAAAAGTTGTTGTTTTTTTATCTTCAAGTAAATAAGCTGGGTTATGAATAGCTAAATATAAAAAATAAATAATAATAAGATTGATTTCTGAGTGCATTCGTCCTGCCTGTCCAGACAACCTGCTCTCCCCCAGGCTGAGTTTCCCAAAGCTGAGGCCAAGCAGACGAGCTGGAACAGAGAAGACAAAAAATGAAAAAAAAAGAAAGAAAAAAAAGATGAGTCGTTCTGTTTCCTTCTGACATCACAGGGGGAATTAGGGGGAAAAAAATCAACAACAGAAAATATTCATACACTGACAAAGAGACAGTATGACTGAGAGGAAAAGGAAACAAATTGAGAGAGAGAGAGAGAGAGAGAGAGAGAGAGAGAGAGAGTGAGAGAGATCCAGGAATGGCTTTAAGTTACATGACTGGTTTCTCTTTTTAATCCTTCCCCAAAAAGTAGCGATATGTTGAGTGAAGCATAAAGTTCAGCAGTGGCAGGTCCACTCCACTCTTCCCCCGGCTCCACACACCAGGAGTAACACTAGAGCATTGTTCCTCATTTCCTGCTACTCTCTCTGGGATCAGAAATCCTCACTCACCCTTTCTGGACCCCACACTTGCATCCCTACAACCAGCATGGTACTGCTACTGATTTTATAGCACGTTATATGTATATTATAAAGTATATTTTACTAGCAGTACATGCTATACATTACATGCGGTTACGGATCCCGACGCACAGTTTCGATTAAGGAAGCACGACTCCCTGTGTAGTTCTGATGCAACTTGTTTTGCTCGCTCTAAAGGCACAGGCATGCCGCAAATTACTGACACACAATAATAAACCACACCTTGGACAGTGCTGTCAGATACCAGTACACACATATAAGTTCAACGATTGTTGTCCTGCTACTACTTGTTGGATTTCTTCTCTTTTTTTTCAAGCAAGCATGAACTTGTACAACCAGGGTGTATTTGTCAAGTAGACAGTAAAATATTAAAGTGGCTCCAGCAGTTTGGCTTGAACCTGGAAAAAAAGTTAACAGTTCTACCAAAAATCCACAAATCATAACTGTAGGCATTACTAGAAAACCACAAAGGTCTTCTTTTCTTTCTTTTTTTTTTTTAAGACGTCAGCATGCTCGGCTCTTCACAGACACGGTTTTAAATCTATACATGTAGCTGAATAAAAAACTGCTCTAGCGCATGAAAAAGGAGGCTGATTTCCTGGAAAGCTTTGAGGTTGCCTTTCACAGCGCAAACCAAAAACAGTTTGTTTTTAATTGAGGGTCTGTTTTACTCTTAAATCCCAGCCTAAAAAATCACAACATGACCCATAAAACTGGCCTCGGATCAGCTCTGCCCTACATGCCGCGGGGCTAAAGCCCCCTCATTAGCTGCTTGATTCACACTGCCTGATTTGTGTAACATCATTGGTTCTAAAAAAAAAAAGACCCCTTCACCCCGCATGGCCTCTCCGTCATGCTCTGGAGGCAACTGCTGAAGAATCATTAAGAGCAAACGCCAACCGTGACGCTGAGCAATTTCTGATTCTAGGCTTCAAATTGCATGCAGACCTCCTTCCTAGATTTGTGAATGTGGATAAAGAGAAAAGGAGAAAAAGGACCTGCCTCCGAGCGAGATCATTTAAACCCCCCCCTTTAAGGATGTAACAGCTCTTCAGCTGGCACATGGTCACTGAGTTGAACATGTCCTCACTCGATTTGCTCTAGCACGTCCTTACAGAAAAGGTCAAGACTTGTGTTCAGACTGACCACAAATCGTGTCCTGGGTTTCAGACTGCTCCCTTGTTAACCGTCCCCGGAGTCTTGTTCGGATTGTTCTTTGATTGTTGTTCAGAATTTATTGGGTTAGATTCAGTGACAGCGGAGAACAAAGCAATCTGAGTGGGTTATAGTGTCCCTTTAGCCAAGCACACATTGTACCACTGATTTCTCTTGGTGCATGTCTCTATAAATCTAAATAAGATCATAGATCGGATATGAAACGCATAAAAACGAGTGGGCAGTACTCTCAACTCAGCTGCACATCTTTGCACTCCCAATGCAAAATCTTTTTGCCCATTACTTTTTATGCTGCACTTTATAACAACAATATATTCATATTCATATCCACATATTGTATTCATATCCTGTCTTATTCTGTATTATTTTCTTAGTTTATTTTTCCCTGTACAGATCATTTAATTTATTGTGTGCCAGTTCCACTTTATTGCAATTGCTTATTATTCTATTTCATCTTTATTCCATTTTTTACTGTTTCTATCTGACGAGTTTTATAACAAGGACAGCTGTAAAAGGCATTTCACTGCGTGTCGTACTGTGTATGATTGCGTATGTGACAAAGTTTGATTTTAAACAAAAACAAAATGATGCATGGATCACCTACATCTTTTCTGCTATTAAATGTCCTTTAAAGTTTGCGTCCATAAATAAAATGAAATCCATTGTAGTGTATTGTACTGTCTGTCTTGCAGTGTACACTTATGTAGTACGGTCTAGTGAACTTATTTCTGTAGCTGTGTACTCTAATACATGTACTCTATATATGGCTGAAATAAAAGCTTCTTGACTTGATTTAACGATAAAAGGTGAAGATATTTCCAGGTGTAGATAGAGAGTGAGGTGTTGATAAGACTTAATAAATGACTTGTTGATGAGACTAAATAAAATAATAGATCTCTGAGCTGTGAGAGTGATGCATTGGAGGGTGAAGGTTTATAGAATTGTCTTCGACAATGTACAAGAAACTCAGCTTGATCACTGAATCCTTCCTGTGATTGACACATTGACAGGTGAAGAACCAAGGAGTAACAGAAGAGCTGCGATGTCTGAGATTGCTCAATGCCCTGGATAAAAACCGGGATGTTTCCGAGGATCTGGCCCAGCTCTTAGGAGAATCCTGCTTCAAGCTGGCTGAAGGCATCAAGGCCTACATCTCTAAGGTGAGTTTACATCTGGAACTGGTTAAGAAGCACAAGAGCTCCATTACGCAACCCGTGAAGCGCGATGCGTGCTGATTGTCGCCAGGACTGTTTATCGACAGGCGGCTTTATTACGCTGACTTTTTCTCTTTTTTTTTTCCACAACGTTCAGATCAGCACTTTTTAAATAATACGTTTCACTCTAGTGTTTGGACTCAGTGGCAAAAACCAGTAGGCGGGTTCTAGTTAAGCTCTTCATTACTGCTGCCATAAATGTGTCAAAGCAAGTCAGTCATTTCTTACTGCATAAAAATCTGGATGCATGACTCGTTAATTGCTTTAAGGCATTTTATGCTTGTGACTGAGTTTCTCAGCGATATGCCAAGTGAGTCACCAGTGTGCCCTATTCATGAACCACTTCACTTCCAGTCCCAGCTCGAAGGGAACTTCTTGGATTTCCACTGGAACATCTGGTTAATCCTGTGTTCAGTGATTTCATGTTCTGTCCTGTAGAAATGGACACAAAGCAAGTTTTTGTCATTTAGCATCTTTAAATGATGAAGGATGTCTAACTGCACACATACACGTCTAAGCACAGGTGTGTGTTTTGTCTGTAAATTTAGATATCAGATATTTAGATATTCCTTTAGATATCATTAGCACCAAATAAGCAGGGTTTGAATCAATTTCTTTTGTTTATTCTAGTCCAGCACCTCCATTTCTCCACACTTACAGACTTTATGACGCATGTCACCCCCTCCCGCTCTGTCAAATCTTTCACTACTAATTGAGTGAGGCTGCAAACAATTTATTGGTGCTGCGAGACTGAGGCATTTGGCACTTAATTCAAAACACATGTGCCATTTTCAGAGAGATGTGGACGCAATTATGGCTCCCAAAAGAATACCCAGATCGACTTAGGGGTCAGCAACTGGAAAAAAGAAAAAAAAAAAAAAAAGACTTCACGAGGACACATATATGTCCTTGATGCAAGATCCAATGCATATATATGGATATATGGATATGCATTACTCTATTTTTCTTGCGTGCCTACAAGAGTTAGCAAGTGAGATTTAGGCTTAGATAAAAAAAGAAAGAAACAGGTCCAGCAAGCAATAGGAATGAGAGAGAGGGAGGAGAAGGAAACAGAGAAAGAGAAACAAAACAACTGAGCAGGAGAGAAACAACTAGGGCATTGAAAAAGAGAGAGAGAGAGAGAGAGGAATGTTTATTAAGTATAGACCTTCAGAATGTTGAGAATGCCAGCACACGTGGTAGTTATTACTAATGGATTGAAACAAGAAAAAAAAAATCCCAGTCCCACTTTTACATTATTGCTTATAGCAGAGTGTGAGATTGTTGTAACGCCCCTTGAACACTTGTATGCACACCGTCTGCCCAGGCCTTTTGTTACTGCTACAATTATTGTGTCCTGTGCTCAACTTTGATCTAAAGCCAAAACAAAGCTCTGCTGCTCAGCCCTAATACAGAGAGAGGCTTTCTGTTTAACCCTTCACACCGACAAGCAATACAAAACAAGCAGTCGTAAATGCATCACAACGCACTGGGCCGAGACTGGTGATAAAATCAGTCTTCCTGTGCCAGTTAATATCATGAACACTGAGTGTACCTGAGCAAGCAGGAGCGGAGGAGGAGTCTGACAAAGCCCTCAGAAAATCCCTAAATCCAGGCTCCATTTCCCACTGGTTGCTCAATGGGACTTTTTGTCCCTTCATCCTGGTCCCACGTCCATCTTTGATTCAGACTAATGACTCATTAAATCATAGAGGAAGCAGTAATTCTTCAAACATGGAGAAATTCTGAACCAAGAAGAAAAAAGAAAGAAAGTCCCTGTGTGAATGTTTGAAGCGATGTTCAGCTGCAAGGGAAAATCATAAAAGTAAAATCGAATTCAGGATATTAAAAAGTAAAATAAAATTCGTAAACTGTATCTCTTCTGGAGTTTTTTCTTCCCCCAGTGGAATGCATTGTAATAAAGGCTATTAAGGTCCAGTTACGACCCTTCAGTCTATACCACAGCACTGTTATAGACTCTTGAATCTCATTAAATATAACTGTAAATGGATTTTAATGTTGCTCTATGATGATTCAAATTTGTAATTATTGGCAACTTGCTATGGTATAAGAGGAATAAAACACTTTAGAAAGGGTTATTATTGGAAAATAATCAACTTTGGGATGCTACCAGAAACTCGGAAAATAAGTGTTTATACTAAAATAAACAAAAGTATGTGAATGCGTCCAGAAAGATAATACACTTGAGTGCAAAAGTTTGCATCCCCCTTGATTTTCTGATGAAATAATATTGTTTATATACAACAAGATAAGAGTAGTAAAAAAAAAAGAGGGTTTATAAGATAAAACATCTTCCAAAACATGAGGAAAAATGAATCAAAAAAGAAGGCTCTCTAGAAAGACGTTTTGTCAGACTTGACCTAAAGAAGGTATAAGTGGATGCAAACCTCTGACTTAACTTACTATTGACATCTTAATGTACACTACATGACCATTTCTGATATTTGTGATCATAAAAGAACATCTGTAAAACATAACACACTAAAGTCCTCTTTGGTTAAAAAGAAGTTCATTTATCCTAAGGGTATACAAACTTTTGCACTCGGCTGCAGGCGTTATTTTCTCACTTTCCTTTTAAAGAAGATGTAAAACAGACGGATTTTGAGATAGAGAATGTGCAATGGGGCTGTGAGTGAGAGACATTTGGGAAAAAGGGACAAAAAAATAGTTAGAAAGAAACACAAAAAGCCAGTGAAGAAAAAAAAGAGAAGTTAATAAGGTGATGGAGCCGGGGCCGGCTGGCGCTCTCGTGTTGCTGCACTGTGGAGTACGCGAGGGCTCGCCTCCTGCCAAAAATGTTCTCGAAGCGCTCAAAGCTGGTTCTACTTAGAGTCAGATTTCACTAACCCACTACAGCGACCGAGAGAGAGAGGCAGAGCGAGATTTAAAGGCAGCTTTAAAATGTTTGGAAGCCGCCATGACAGTTTTGTGTACAGCCAAGGCCGAAGGCAAACTGTCATGTCTTTAACACCAGCATTACGTGTCAAAAAGTCAAGTGAAGGGGCTGGTGTGTGCAGGGAAGGAACGAGCACAGAAGAGGCGAGGGAAACGAGATCGGAAAGTCAGAAAAAGTGTGTATCAGAGCAACAACGAGGTCTCTGCTCAAGGGCAGCAGAGCGGGACGCCGTTTTGGGTCGACTTCATCCTGCAGCCAAGAATGCCAAACTGCACTGACCCACAAACACAATACAAAAACACACAGTGTACCAACACACATATACATGTGCATGAGAAAGAAAATCAGGTTTGTTTTAATGCATTGATGTTTTCATTTCATTTAATCAGCACCGTTATCAGTCTCAAATCTGCTGCTGCATTCCACAGCGCAAAGTCTGACCATTTGAGATTTATGGTTAACTCAGTCGCACTCTTCCTGAAGCACAGCCACTGTTACTTATTAATGCCTCGCCTTAAGAATGCACAGTGGAGAAAGTCATCTAGAAAATAAAATTGACTCCCTAACCCCAGTCTCTCACAGATATTAAGGAATTAGATTATCTGCTGAGCTCAGGCAGAGAAGAAGCTAAATAGTTTTCTCCACAGTGTCTTTTTCTGTGTGTGTGTGTGTGTGTGTGTGTTTAGAGAAAATACTCCCCAGCACCTCTGTCCATTTTGCACGCTTTGCGGTCAAAGGTTTTGCGTCGAGTTTGTTTATTGTTAGTGTTGAGGCACATTTTATAGTTCCTATTCCTGACCTCGTCCATCAGCATCTCACAGTTTACAAAACAGCTGTTTTCTCTGCACACCAATTATCTCTGTTTCCTCTCTCACTTCCCTGACTAAGTCAGACGAGCATAAACTCAGGTATTGCAGATTTCAAAGACTTTACATATCTCAGCATCCGACACAATTAATGTTCTTTTATGGACTGAATAAATACCTGTCTGTAATATAACAGGCATGGGATCACCTACAGGCAGATGGGGACGATCACAACGTGTTAGAGAACACAAAGGTCTTGTTTATTTTGTTGATATTAATCCACTTATTACACGGCTACTTAGCAACAGTCATTCATTTGACACAGAATATTTATTGCTGAACATCTTCTAAAATAGTCCATCAGGAATGCATAGGCATGTGTAGCCTGGTTGGCGTTTCCATTTAAGGCAAAGTGAAACATGCCTGAGAGTCGAAATTCTTCTAAGATGTTGATCTTAACGGACCACATTGAGTGACATGAGAGACATGGACATCTGCGTTCTGTAATCTCCAACCTCCGATTGCATGAGGAAATCACAGCGAGTATTCCCACAGACTATTATGAAACATTTAATTAGAATTGAAGGACTAAACACAACACAGTAGAATTTGTGAACCTCAATTCACATCAGGGGTTAAAACCTGTGCCAGATAAAAATATACGGGCCAGATGATCCACTGTGGCAAGCCTGAACATGGAGCAGCCGGAAGAATAACAACAACAACAACAACAACAACAGTTCACACCACTCCCACACAGCGAAGTGATGTAGTGCTCCGGTCAGGAGGCTTGGACTTGTCTAGTTAATTATTTTATAGGATTTAATTACCATGTAAAAAATTTAAATGAGTTTAATGGATGAGACTCAGCATTAATAATTCTTCCTCTATCTAATTTTAATACCCTTTATTTCACTACATTGTTTTGCCAAATGTTTGTGGACAGCTGACCATCACACCCCCTTGTTTATTGTTTATTTGTATATTTCCCGAACTGTTGCCACGAAGTTGGAATGTGTTTGCTTCCTGTTACCATTTCCCTCACTGGAACTCAGAGGCCCAAACCTGTCCCAGCATGATGATGCCACGATGAACTGGGATGCAGTCTGCACATCAGACCTCCTCACCTGACATCAGCATCTGACCTCACTAATGCTCTACTAGCTGAATCAGCAGATCCCCATAATCACGCTCCAAAACCTTCCGTGAAGAGTGGAGCTTATTATAATGAACTTATGAATGAATGAACTTGTTTATTGTCATTGTGGTACAAAACAACTAAATGGGGTTAGCAGCTCTGAAGATATTAAATACAATGAGTTATTAAATAGTTATTAATAGTAATTATATAGTTCAAAACAACTAAATGGGGTTAGCAGCTTTAAAGATGCCTAATATTTCAAATACAATGAGTTATTAAATAGTTATTAATAGTAATTATATAGTTCAAAACAACTAAATGGGGTTAGCAGCTCTTAAGATGCCTAATATTAAATATAATGGGTAATTAAATAGTTATTAACAGATATAAGCCAAAATAAGAGTATAAACATTATAAAGAGGACTGGAGTGACCGCATAGTGTTAGTAAGAGAGGCAGTACCTTGTACCTTGAAAGTTTTAATGGTGTAAACATTATAGGCATTTGGATCGATATAACAGCGAGCAAGCACATATGATTGTGATGTCCACAAACTTTTGGCCTGATTAGCAATGCCACTTTGTACTCACTTATTCTATGACTCACTTTTATATTATTCTAAGGCTTGAGATTCCACTCAGGCTCACTTCACTAGGATTCGACTCTTAGTCGCTTCTCAAAGACACTTAATAGCTTCTCTGAGACTTGAGATTCTCTTCTGTAAAACTCTATTAAGACTCAATTATTTAACATTTAAGACTTGACCTTTATTTCTTGAGACTGTCCGTCCCTGACACCTGATCAGACTCTTTTGTTAGTGAACTGAAACTCTGACTCAGTTATATAATAACTTGTGACTCACTTGTGTATGACTTGACACTGGATTAAGAATCGCTTGGTCTGTGAGATGAGACTCAACTCAGATTTAGACCTGTTTCAGACTCACTTATCTATAACTTGGATTCGATTATCTAAGACTTCCAACTCCACTCGGACTCGCATACCTGACCCGCATACTTGAGACTTGACTCTGACTCACTTATCTATGACCAAAGATTCGACCCTCGGCTCCGTTTGTTTCGTTAACAATCGAACTGCAGCCTACTGCAATTAATTATTGCCTTTCCATGACTCCAGTCTGGAACTGATTTGATGTGAGTGACATCTTGGGGATTTTTGGACTCGACTGGGAGGTAAGGGTGAGATCACTTAGACTCAACATGGACAATGCTAAGCGAATTGATTACAACACCAAACGTTGCAGTGCTACAGCTAAATCTTTTCCATTACTCTGCAGACAGCTTGTGTATACCTTTGTCTCAACAGCTACAATACATTTACAGCATATTACAATATGAAATAGTCTTAATCAGTGTGATGTGTGAAACAGTGTTTGACGGATTTGGTGTCAAGTCGATGGAGAGGAACTCCAGAGGTGAGCGTGCCTCGGTCCACTGTCTCTCATGCTGTCACGAGGAGATTATGTCATTTTAGCGTGTGCGTAGGCGCTTCTATGTCTGATGAATAGCGAGACAACTTTGCGCCAACATCAACAGAGTCTCCATAGTGCACTCACACAGCATGCTGAAGGCTAGACGGAGAAAAGGAAGAAAAAGACTGAGGGAAAAGGGGGGAGCTCTGCATCTGCAGGAGAGAACAGAAACAGACCATAAATAGAGACTGATAATAAGCTTTAGTTTAGGAGAAAAACGATTGCTTTGCAGTTTAGCGAGCACACGCTTGTTAGAAATAGATCAAATATTTTACATGTCTGGTACACACTAATCACGGTAGTGTTATTTTTTTGTTTGTTTGTCACTGTATCAGCTTTAATACACTGTGTAGAAAGAATCAAGACCGGTTTCTAATCCAGCATGAAGGAGTTGCTTCCCTGAGCTTCAACATGCTACTTAGTAATTTCTTGAAATCCGATACTTTTGAGAAGACATTCTTTAGCCCTTGAGTAGTTTTTTTGAGTGTGTGTGTTGCTTTTCTAGACACCATTTTGTTTTCCCACCATTGTGCACCAAGACTTCACATTTGATACCAGTATGAAGACGTATGCGAGTTTCATAGTCTCACAGCATTATGCTTGGCATTAAGGTCAAAGTCTTCCCTCTTTCCAGACTTTTACATTTCAGACACCTGCAAGACATTAACCACACGTGCCTTTTCCTGAATTCTCCTAAAGTTGTGCTCGGGACTGTAAGTGGACATTATTAAGTATAATGTGAGCATTTTTTATTTAGCTAGGCACTCAAAAAGTCATTAAGCATGTGATTAGTTCAATCAGATGTTTCCATGTGGGGTTAAAACATAGTGAAGTCATAGGTTGAGGCTGGCCTTGAGGCATTCAAACACAAGCCCATTATGCTGAAAGTTGCTGGTTCAAATCCTGGTCAGTCTGACAGGGACAAATGAACTGGATACTGGAGGGTGACTGGTATAAAATATGTCTGTCACAGGTTACTGCAAATTTCACCCCCCTGGGCAAGACAACCCCCCAAAAAACTTGAGGAATTACCTCAGTTTTGGCTGTGCAGCTGGCCAGTGCTCAAATTGTGCATGTGTTGCTGCAAAAAGAATCTAATTTCTATTGTATATTTAACTCTAAAATACAGCTGTAATGTTGGCAAGCTTGAGATAAACCAAAACTGCACAGAGTAAGAGGGAATGCGTGAGAGACAGAAGACAGGAGGTGACTAGGGGGAAAGAGGAGAGGCTCGACGAACTGAAATATACTGTGTTAGGTTGCATGGAGCTGCCTGCCAGGACGGAGACACAAAGAAAACAGATAAAATATCCTCAGATGTATAAGACGGTCAGGAATGTTGATGAGCCATGTTGCATGTTGCATGTTCTTGCTTCCTGTACTGACGGGATATGTCTCATCTGTCACAGGTAACAGAGAACATCATCTCCAGACAGACATTACAAGGTGAGCATTCAATTTTTGTATGTTAATCACGCTCATTCTGTCATGCAAAACTAAACACAGACGGGCTTCTATTCAGGCTCGGGTTTGTGTTGTCAGTTCCTGCACTGATTTTTCTTTCCTACCACAGAAGCCAGAACCCTACCACACAGTTACAACACTACAGGGGCGAAGTTTGTGACACAGAGACCTTCAGCCCACCTTACACTCAGCAGCCTACAAGGTGAGCCATATCTGCTTTTGCTAAGATTTAGGCTTTGTGTAAATGTCACAGTGGGCAAAGGGTTTGCTTTTCTACTTTTTAATTCCACTGTATATCAAGTTCCAGGGTAAATAAAATGTAGAAATTACAGTATTAGAAGTACGTTCACACAGTCAGTGAAGGAAATGGAAACCAGAGTTAGTTAGGTCCCATTAACTGAAATATAAAGAACTCCTTATTATGGGGCGGAGCTTGTGATTTTAGTTCTTACGGAATTTCTTAGTAATCGTTTATCCACTATTAAGCTTCAGTTTGTGTACAACGTACAAATATTCAAGACTCAAGAGTTTATTGTAATATATGCAGGAAACACCAATGAATTCTTCCTCTGTGAATCCTCCCAGCAGCCTGTGACATAAATCATAATGACATAAGGATAGAAGGAAGGGAAAAAAATTAAACATAAATTATAAAAATGACTATAACAGTCCCGAAATGTGAAATGCTGATATCAGATTTATATAACAGTGATACAAATACATATGCAACATTTTTGTATTTTGATTTTCTTCCCCAAAAAGCATGCAGTGCAGCAGAAAAGCTGCAGCCGATCATCTGTGTGTGAAGGGATGGAATATCGTCTGTCAATCACAGCAGCACAAGCCAATCATGGGCCTCTGTGAGCTAGTGTATGTAGAAGAGGGTAGACAGCTCTTTCCTCGGAGTGTGTCACAGCATTAGCAGCAGTAACGATATATTTGGCTCATTTTATGTTACACATGTGGCCAAATTGTGAAGAAAAATAGAAGGGAAAAATGCCTGGATAATTACAGCAACCTCCTGCATTTCAGATACGTTTAAATCTTCGCTCTATTGCTTTAATTTTGTTTCCTTTCTGTTTCTGTTCTTTATAAAGTGCTATCCTGTATAGTTTCTTTTTTCACACAGTCTATCAGTCATATTCACTTCTGTTTATTTGCCTCTGAAAGGCTTTCTCAGTGAGGGGAAGAAAAAGTGTCATCATATTTTAATGCAATGTACAACACACTCGGGCTTAAACAGAGTTTAACTGTCAGTGTCGTTCTGCAAACAAGCGTTCAATGCCGAGAAGGCTCGGTTCGGGGTTACGACAATTCAAACAAATTTAGCACCAATCACTAGATTTGTACACAGTATAAAAGTAGCAGCAACTGATTTTGTTCGAGGCAGGTGAAAATAAACACAGTGCGATATTTGTTTCGTAGCTTTTCTATTTTGTAGGAAGACAGAGTAAAATGTGTTTTTGCTAAGAATCTATTTTTTAAATCACAACCAGATTTGCAGAATTGGAAGGTTTTATTGCGAAATCTTCACGGATATACTCCCACCATGTGATCCAGATGGAGGAAAAGTTTTTACACTTCTCCCTGGTCACTTCTGCCAAAATACTTCTTGAGTTTATTTTATTTTATTTTATTTTATTTTATTTTATTTTATTTTATTTTATTTTATTTTATTTTATTTTATTATTTTGTATGTTTCTGTAATGAGATAAAAAAACATGAATTTCTCTATCTTTTCAACATTTATTTATTTATTTTTAAGGCTTTTAAAGACAATTTCATTTCGAAAGAGTTTTTAAAAGGTCATTTAGGGTGGGGGGGTTCATCCAGTGTCTGAATGCGTTGTTTAACATTTTATAAATTTTCATTGTTTAAAACAGTTTATAAATGTTTCATTAGTATAACCATGTAAACCAACTGATCTTTGTTAGCCAGCAGTGTTACACGCATATGCAAGGCAAGCCAAAACGACTGTGTTTCTATGCCATGAGTCACAAGCATGATAATTAAACTGCAAAAGAGTTGAAGCTGGAGTTTCACTTCCTCAAGTGTTTTCCTGTTTGGTTGCAAAAAATATGCATTGATTTCGGCTCAAAACAAAAATGTTGACAGACAGTAAAACGTTGATATAAAGCATGTATCTCAGTAATCTCACTTACAGGCATGTATTAAGTTCAAACCACTAAAAATGCCACAAATCTGCAAATGTTTATATCACAGAGCGGGCGATGAAAGCAAAGCGCTAATGCAGACATCTGCTGCTCATCTGCACACTTCTTCCTGTGTCTCAGGCAGCTTGAAGTTAAGAAAGTTTTGAATCTTGGAATATAAAGTCATGGAATTGTTCTTGCGTGATCTATTGATCTTTATTGAGGAATCCTGCTTGTTTTGTTTGGATAACCTCCCACTGTGTCTCCCACACACACACACTACTCTCAGGCCAGTCTCCACACTCCTCAATCGTCCTGGACATTCTTCCTCTTCCTCGTCTGCTTTCTGTCAGCTTCAGATCCATACCTTCCTCTTAAGCACTAATCCTCTATATTCATCACTCTGCTGCTCTCAGCTCTGTCCTGTCCTCCTTACATCACACACTTGTTTTCTTCAGTCTCTGCCTGTTATCCATCTGTAACGGTTACATCATTGCCGAAAGTCGCAAGATTTTCAGCAACATGGTGTAAAAGCGTCTTAAACACGAGTCATGTTTCTGCATTCACACGATTATCTACTGAAATGTAAAAGAACTCTCTCTCAAGTCTGTTTTAACCTCACTCCATTTTATAGGGTCGTTAATGGAAAGAATAAGTCATAAGTAGATCCAGCACAGCGCTGAAGTCTGAACTGCTCAGACGGCATGAAGCAAATCACACGTTTATATTAACCCACTAGTTCTAATATGTTGTCGTTACCGTAGTAACAAACGTCTTGTAAGACAGACAACAGATGTAACTGATAATATGGTCAAATCTTCCGTATAAGAGATGTTTATTTAGCGCTTTTTGAAAGGAGTCGGCAGTGTCTTTAGGAACTTTTCTAGTTTCTAGTTTTCAGGAAGGAAAGCTTTGCAGTTTCTCTGTAATGTGAGACGCAGCTTCTTTTTTTCTTATGGACTTCAAAGGAAAGAAAAAATAGAGCTGGGTGAGGCATATGAACATTTATACAGGCTTATGTCAGGCATCATAAGGTTTTGTATCCTGTCATGTGAATAGATTCATGTGTTGCCTGTTGTTTTTGTATTTTTAAGCAAAAGCAAACCTATATTATTAATATTTGTGTATTTTGTAATATTTGTGTTATTGTGATGTTTTGCTGTTTTATGTATGCATTGTACCAATTTTAAATATTCTATTAATATATATCTTATTTGTGTGATATGCGTTATTTTTGTAATATTTGTGATTTTCTGCTGTTGTATTTCTGCTCATTTTAATGTCAGGTAAAAACCTCATCTAATATGGTCAGATGATATTATACCCAGTCTCCCAGGCCTAGTTTCTACACATGCTTTGATTGTTTCTGTTTTCACCTGAATGTGTCTCTCTCTTCCAGGTGCCAGCCCTCAGTATCCGAGTCCGCAGGCGGACCTGCACCAGTCGTGCCGCCACCCCGTGCGCTCCTGGGCCAACCAGAGCTTCGGCGCCCACCTGCACAACATGACACTGGCCAACGGGCGTCTCCGCGTGCCTCAGGACGGACGCTATTACCTGTACGCGCAGGTCTACTTCCGCTACCCGTCTCCCAGCGAGGGCGAGCAGAAGGGCACCAGCCACCAGCTGGTTCAGTGCATCTACAAGAAAACATCATACCTGAGACCCATCCAGCTGCTGAAGGGTGTAGGCACCAAGTGCTGGGCTCCTGATGCTGAATACGCCCTGCACTCCGTCTACCAGGGAGGTCTGTTCGAGCTGCGCGCCGGCGACGAGGTCTTCGTCTCCGTCTCCTCCCCCTCGATGGTGCATGCTGAGGACTCCTCCAGCTATTTTGGTGCTTTCCGGCTGGACCTGTGAGGACGGATCAGAGACACTGTGCCGAGGTTACATTACCCAAGAGACACTGGGAGGATTTGCTTGTCTCTTGTGTGGTCCCAGGAGACAGCTCAGACATTGCATTGTTTCTATTTTCTTTTAATAAATTGAGATTTTTTTTATATATATATATATGTATATGTATATATATATGTGAAGGAAGTGGTTCAGACGATTGGACCCCCCTTTTTTAAGGCGGAAGAATGTATGTATATTTTTAAAAGCACATCAAAGATGTGGATTTTGGAAACAGTAGCAAAAAAAAAGACAGTAGGATTGCCAGAACTTTGCGAGGCTTCATCTGTGCCAATCGTGCGCATGTCTGATGTACGAGGAGAAAAACTGTGCTTTCGCCTCAAGCCACTGGGCATCGGTATTTAATGCATTTTTTCAAATCTATTGAGATGCAAGAAGAGAAGAGCATGCCAGGCAAAAGAGGAGAGGCGTATGCTGTGCAGATGCAGGAATTCTCTGTGGCCAGTCCAACCAGTGGAGCAGCATGCAATCACAGATAGAGACTTAAAAACAGACATCACCACCTGGACATACACACACTCTCTCTCTCTCTCTCTCTCTCTCTCACACATACACACACACACAGACAATGCAGAATGCACTTATTTAATGCAGAAAGCCAGAAATGTGGGCACATGAGATGAGATTTGTTGATCTTTCATTTAGAAGTCAGACTCAATAAATCAAAGGCACAGACATGTTTACTTTCAAATACACATAAATCATATACTCCCACTCAAGTCCCGCTTTCTAAAAGCAGACCCGCCTCGTTCACCCAAACACAAACACGCCCTCGTTCAACAAGAGCACAGTCCACTCGGCTCGGACATCTGCGATTAAAAAAAAAAAAAAAGAGTGTATGAAAGGTTAAACAAACAGTGTGTCGTACAGTTTAAATGTCACACCCGTGGCCTTTTAATGCTTTGTTTTCTCCAAAGCAACATTCACATGATCACAAACATTTTCGGTGGAATGACATGTATGTAACCTTTCTTTCTTTCTCTCTCTCTCTCTATTTCTCTTCTCAGTTGTGTGTGTATGTATGTAAATATAAATATACAGTACATGGTGGCTATTTAAGTTTGCCTTATACAGTGTATTGGGAGAGAATAACACAGGAGATGTGATCTCACCTCCAACCTACTGAGGTTCTGAACAGGCAGAAGATTGAGAAATCTGCAGGCCAACGTCTCTGCCAATACATATCGTTTGATGGACAACAGAGCACGCGTGAGGCAATAACGTGTAATTTAAATGGCCAGATTCTTGATCAGTGGCCAAGTTGGACTTCAATGTAATTTTTTTTTCTTCCTGACTGGACTCCAGCCTGACGTTTCCCTGATAATGCCACTATTCTCAAGGCCTTAAAACCAACTGCTGCCAATACACAATACACACAGGAGTGAAATGCACAGCCCAAGCACTTTCTGTTTCCTTTCCCAAGGACTTGGCTGTGAGCCACATTAGACGTTATAAATCATCATCTCCATCTGGGACGACATCTTGGAAGGAGTAAATGCATCAAGGAGACGTATTGTGCAACAGGAATAATCGATTCGAGCGAGCGTGAACGCGCGGTATCAGTCATTGGAGAGGCAAATGCCGAAGTGGCTTTCAGTGTTGCATTGATTTGAATGTGTTAGCGTGCGAGAGTATTGGACTTGGTCTGCACAATCAGTATAAAAGAGGTTATGGCAGGGTGCTACAAACGATTTGGCAGCATGTTACTAGCTCAAGCCTCAAACATTTAGGCTAGGATTTACAACTGGCTTCCAAAATCTCAGTAATCTTCAGCACAGCACACTTGGGGCCGTGGCACATCAAGTCAGAACGGAGGAACTAGCACTGGCAAGGCTAATTGTTGAGCACACAAAAACAACGCAAAAGTACAGCTGAAAGCTGGCATGCGTGTCCGTTCCTCACTTATGTGAATAGTTCTCCATACCGGCAGATGGCAGTAGTCTGTCTTCATAATCACACTTTTCAATTAGTTCTCCCATCTCATACTACTGCAGTCAATAGTTTGTCATTATCATACGCCGTCTACTGAGCAGGTATCCCGACTTCTTACGTTAGCATATGGCTTATATATCCGCTAGTTTTGACTCAAATAAAACACAAATAAAATATGCAGAGCAGAATAATCCACAGGAGGAGAGAAGACGCCAAGCAAGCAAAACGAGCATTTCCTGCAGGTAGCAGATACTTTCCTTTGCGATAACTTTATCTGGATTGAATTTTGACCTGTGAATTTTTTTGTGGCCAAAACAAAACACAAGGGTGGAGCCATGGTAAGGAAAAGTGCAGGGTCTTGTTTATTATTTATGCTTTTATCTAGGATCCGTTTCTTCAATCAATATATGCCAAAAGTTTGTGGACACCTGACCATCACATCCACATGTGTTCCTTCTCCAAACTCTTGCCACAAAGTAAGAAGTGCAGAGTTGTACAGAATGTCTTAATGCTGTAGCAATATGCTTTCCATTCACTGGAACTGCGAGGCTTAAACATGTTCCAGCATGTTCATGTTCAGAAAGCGAGCTTCTAACCTCAACTGTAACACTGACTGAGCCCCAGGCCTCCTCACCTGACATCAGTGCCAGCGGCTGTATGATCACAAATCCCCATATCCATGTCCCAACGTGTAGTGGATAGCCTTCACAGAAGAGTGGAGGTTATTAGAAGAGCGATGCGGGATCGATTCCATATTAATGCTGATCGTTTGGACAGGTCATCTGTTTGTGGTGGTCAGGTGTCCACATCCTGATAGTTTATGCTAGGATTTTCCTGCTTGGTGTATACCTGAACACACTAGCCCAGCTAGACACTTTTTTTGTGTGTGTGTAGTTTTCTTGTCAGTTCACTTCTCCTGCATAACATACTCTCCAACTGGTGTTGATGGGAACCAGCATTACAGAACAAGCCATACTAGGATAGTTTTAGCCACTCATATATAATGCCCTCGAACGCCCGACAGTCAGTTTGGTGTATCAGGGTCCTCACCCGAAACAGTCACGTCTGGTTGCACAGAAGCCCGAGAAGGCCACATGTTTGCCCAAGACTAACCCCACACCAATTTAAAGCACATGTAACTGTCTGAGGTTGAGCCATTTAGAACTTCACTGTGGAATACTGGCTAAACACACAACCCCCACTACAAACAAGCAAACACTACCCTCTAACCCTGATACTGAGTGTTAGTGTGTGGCAGGTAACAGGTCGCCATGGACAGGCTTAAGCAGTTACACGCTGCAGAATCCCCGCGGCTTTAAACAGATTCCAGACGGGATCACCTTCTCAACAGACAGCGAGGAACCAAATGTGAAAACGGTGTAAGAAATGTATCTTAAAGTGAATGTGTGTGTGTGTGTGTGTGTGTGTGTGTGTGTCTTGGAGATGATTGTACAAAATAGTGGATGCAATTCATAACATGCCCCAATTTGTAATGGTAATGAACTGTTTGTGTTTTATTCGAGACCGGACTGTGTTGCGGTGAAGACTTTTTTTTTAGAGAAAAAAAATGAATGTAGTCCGAACCCCGTGAGCAATACAGAACAAAGGGGCTTTTGTTTTTTTCTTCTTCTTCTTCTTCTGCCCAGGGCTGTGTATGTTGTTTTTTTTCCCCTCCTTTCAAATTGTTCATAATCTTTAAATCACCAATATGTGGGTCTAATTTTTCCTTTGAACATGCACTGTTTACCACTGTTGTTTTCTCTCTATAAGAATGTACAAATGTCTTGATGGTTGACTTTTTATTCTGTAAAAAAAAAAAAGAAAAGGAAAAAAAAAAAGAAATGGTTTGATCTTCTGTGATCTGTGATTTTGAGGGACATGTGTCATTTCTAACAATTAAAGTGCTTGTTTTCCAGCAGACAGTTAGTCATGAGTGTGTTTTAAAGTCTAGACGGATTCATAATCTTTTTTTTTTACTCATCTGGTTGCCATACATCATGCGCTCTCAGGGCTTAAAACTTTTCCTCCTGCACTCCCCCCCATCACCCCCCCAAACACACACACAGACACACACATACTCTCAGACTTAATGCTGAGTTTAAGATCACGCCCCCGTCCATCTACCACCCCCACATCTCTCATAACTCACCGAGACAAGCCAAACGTGAGTCACCATCAGTCTCATTCTTGCTGGGGGTCCTGACCCAACCCCCTCGTCCTCCCTCCTGCAATCTCGTACACACACTTGGTCATTTACACAAGGACAGACCACACACACATCTAACCAATTTACACAAACCCCCTATCTAACCTATTCAGCTGTGACCACACACCTACTTTTTCTTTGTCTATCAGACAAACACATGTATATACACCCTGTCTTTGTCCAAACCCGACCTCACATGCACACACTGACCCCACACACTTGTCTCGCCTGTTCATTCCACCACCCTGCGCACACGTGTGTGTCATCTTAAACCGTCACTGTCCTTCTCCGAGACTGCCAGACATTCCAACAGATGAATGCATCCTTGTCCCCTTCCTGTGCTGCCATTTCACCGGAATGCCATCAGATACCCCGCTCAGGGACCAGCACTGTCCAAAAAACCCATCTACCGACGAACGAGCGCCGACCTCGTCTTCCCCTGACACAGAGTAAACACAATTAAACAGATGAGACCAGCTGCCAGTGCGAGAGCAGCTCCAGAACATCTAGTTCACTCGTGCAGTCGTCCTGTGATGGACTTTATTGAGTGTATAATGTATGGAATTGATGAAAAGTAAAAATTATTATAGTAGAACCTGTATCCATTAAGTAGGAAACTGTCCCAAGTAGAAGCAAGTTATCAAGATTTATAACACATAAAATAGATGTAGAAGTATTCATTGAAGGAGATGTTCCAAATAACTCTCAAATGCATGACTAGGCATGTTATTTTATTTATGACTTCTATATATACCACACTGCTGTTAGATTCTCGATCCTGATTGGTCAGAGAGTGTTTGATGAATCTTCTAACAGCAGATCTGATACCTGTAGGGCAAATAACAGGTTTGTACTGTATGAGTACTCTACTTTGAGTTACTGCTTCGATGGTGGATATGTCACACAAACTGAGTGTGTAACTGGTTTTATCATGATGTTTTATCCTTCTGTGAGGAGAGTCTCCAGTGACAACGCTGTGGAACAGACAGCTGAAAATCTTCAATGCAAAGCTTTCCGGCACGGCAGAATCGTCAGAACTGAGGACTTTTTTTTAGTTTCTCTGAAATATGAAAAGTTTTCTTTTGACTAGATGTACGGCTTAACACAATAGCCAATGCTTCAGCTTCCTTCTACCCATGCTTAAGAGAATACATACTAAACATTGAATCTTTTGATTTATAGGAAGGCTTAAATGTTTGTTAAAAAATACTCTTTGGTTAGAAATTGCATCATGTGATTTACACACAATGTACGCTTTATAGCCAAAGGTTTGTGGACACCTGCCCAATTACACCTGAGGATCCCATTTCAGATTGAATTCCCCGTTGTTGTTATAATAACCTCCACTGTTCCGGGAAGGCTTTATGCTGGATTTGGGGGGCATGGCTGTGGGGATTTGTGATCATTCAGCCACAAGAGTATGTGGTATTGAGGTCAGACTCGACGTCGGGTGATGAGACCTGGCACGCAGTCAGCATTCGAATTTATCCCAAAGGTGTTGAGGTCAGGGTTCAGTGCAGGACACTAGAGTTCTTTCACACTAACTTTGGCAAATCATGTCTTTATAATCCTCACTTTGTGACCTCCGGCGTTGTCATGCTGGAACATGTTTGCGCCTCTTGGTTCCAGTGAAGGGAAATCTTTAATGCTACAGCATACAAGACATTCTGTAAATGAGTGTTAAGGTCTGGTGTCCACATATGATGTACATCATGCCAAAAAATTTGAGAGAAAAAACAGGCCTGATGCTCCATTCTACTTCTTAATTACCACCCTAGAAATTCCCATCTCTTTCTTTTTCTCTCTAGTGAGTTTCCACACCCACCACTTCCCCATGTCCTCCCTATTTAACAACTCCTACTCAACAGTCTTTAAGCCCACAGAACTCCAGCTCGAGTTTTCATAAGTTCTTCCACGTTTTTACAGTTTCACAGTGACTCCTCATGTCGTTTAGTTGAGGGTGTGGTGGTCTGAAGTTAAATAAAATCGACAAAACTAACTCGAGCGCCTCCATTACATCATGATGCTGTTGTGAACTAAAGGGATTTCATGAATCATCAGCGTCGAACCTGTTCTTTTATGAAAGTCAGCAAAGATAAAGTGAGTCAGTGAGCTGTGAGGAATTTGAGTCATAAACATCACCTCTGGACATGATTCTAAAGAGTGGATACTAAGAGATCTGTTAAATACAGATCCAAGCCACGTTGAGGTGAAACAGTGGAATGGTGAGAATCAGACAGGGTGAGGGATATAGCCTTTAGGCCTGTAGGTCTCACAGTGCTGCTAAAGCCACATGAAGAGAAGAGCTGCACCTGAACACAGAGAGAATGTGGGTTGACAAAAGGCTCGATTTATGGGTTAAAATTGCCTGTGTGTGTGCGGAGTTTATGACGTTTGTGAATTTCCCTCTGGGAATCATAACTCAACTGTTTCAAAGAGGACACCTCCATCACATGATGACAAAAGCACTGTGCTACTTTATGAACAAGTGAAAATAATAGATCGATATCTCATAGAGGGGAGGGGGGGGGATCTGGATTGAAGCCATAGCTGTAATCCTTTATAGGATGTGCTCTGCAGTTTCCTTTAAATAATGCCTATTTTACAGACCAGCATATGGGGCCAATTTGCGATCAGGCAGGAGTGCGCTGAAGATTTAGGGGATTTTTTTTTGGAGCAGGATCATGATTTAACACCAATATTAAGGTCTATTTTATTTCTTAAATGCGTTTTTGATTGACTGAAACAAAACACCTGGCATACCTTTATCCTCACATACTTGATCTCGCTCTCTCACACACGCACACACACACACGCACACACACACACAAAAGCCCAGAATTACAATGCTTCACATTTATTCAAACAAGTTTCCACAAAAACAGACCTTTTTTTTCCTAAGCACAAACACCACAGTGCACAGTCAGCATTTTACAAAATAAATAAAGTTACAATTCCATTTTGTGTAAAGGTCCTAAACAATGCATTATTATTGACCTTCAAGGCCTTTTCTGGTCTAGCTTTCCCAGAATAATATTACTGTGATTACTGTGAGGTCTCGCTGTTCTCACTCTGCTTTAAACTGAAACAGAATTAGTGCTGCGATGGGAAGCAGGCTGTGTTCAGCTGTGTGCATGGATTAAACAAACCTACTGATGGTCCAGTAACTCTGAGAGGTGTATCCATCTGCAGGGTGGAGTCACGCTGCTCGCTCCCGAGTCTGCATCTTCTGAGTTTTCGGGCACAACACACAAGACTTGGGCTTGTGACAAAATCTTGTGCTTGCTACAACAATTCATTTGCTATGCCTCGACTGGTGACTGCTTCTCACTAAGCAAAAACAGGCGTCTTTTTTTTCGAACAAACGCCTTACAAACAACGTTCAGCTGCATGCTTTTTTGTTTATCTTCCTGGGTTTGAATGGCACTTTTGTTATACCGCAGCTGGATAAAACACTAACTTGTACATTCTTCCACAGGGTGGTGTGTGGCTTTCTGCAGATAAGAGAGAAGGAGAGAGAGAGAGAGAGAGAGAGGGGTATGTGGCCTCGGTCTGTGGCATGTCCTGCTCTAGATGACATTTCATTCAGCCCTGGACCGAGCCCTTAAAGCCAATCAAGGGTTGGATTACAGCAGAGAGCTCAGTAACCCAGCAGCAACAAGCAAACCTCCTTCTAGCCAAATCTCTCTCTCTCTCTTTCTCTCTTACTCTCTCTCTCTCTCTCTCTCATAACCCTGATGCCACAAAAAGGGACCTTTGTGAATGTGACCCGGCCATGCTGTTTAATTAACCTCCTCTGCAGCCTCTCCCAGCAACACTCGCCTTGTTTTCTCAGGGGGTCATTAAAGAAAGGATTAATCCCTCGTTCCTGTGCACCTTGCATGCACATACACAAACATTTACTTTCAATCAGCGGAGGCAGAGATCGTTTCTTTCCTCGCCTCTATTATATTACAATAAAGCAGAATTGGCTGTTGTTGGACGGAAATTGGCTCTCTAAGAGTGGAAGAGGGCCGGGCAGCGGGGAAACGCCGTCGGGGAACATCCTGGCGACCACTAGCCCAGACGAGCATGAGCAGGAACAATAGCTCCTCCGACCTCCGCGCCCTCGCTCCTGCTCGCGGGAATATTAGGGAAAGAAAGCGAGTGCATGAGAAAGAGAGAGAGAGAGAGAGGCCTGAGTGTATCTGAAAGGACTAACATGCTTTTAACATTGTGTTAAGGTAGATAAACATGCGAGTACAATAGAAGTGGAGTGAGCGTGCCGAGGATGGGGAGTAGAGTAAATAAATGTCAGGGAGCTCTCCCGCATTCCGCCTCTGCTTCCTTTAGGAGGAACCTCCCCTTATGTCATTATTGGATTGTCACAACTGCTGAAACAAAAGGAGGGAACGGAAAGACATGATGCTCAGCCGAGGGTCATAATGAAAGCGAGCAAGAAAAACAGAGGATGGATGAAGGGTACACCCAAGACGAGTCCATCACGCCCAGAGAGCAGCACAGGAAAGAGTAGCGGCGCGACGAACTTCAACTCTCACAGACTGCAGTTCTCTGGAGTGAGACGGTGACATTAACTCCCTAATGCAAGGACACGTGAACAGTCATGAGAGGAGGAGGAGAGCTGGCCAAAAAGGATCAGAATAATCACAGGGCTGCCGTGCGAGTTGGTGAGAGAGACAGTGACCTCTACTGGCCCGGGCTGGGAAGGACAGCACACAGAAACCGCAAAGTGGTGTCACTAAAAACTGAGAAATGCATTATGGGTATTCTGTCGCTGCTCATTTAGACTAACCCATGGCAATGCAATGAATGTTCTCTAGTATACTTTCCGAATTTCCAGCATATGCATGAGTGATCTGAAGGACGTACCTATTCATGGAGATCAAACTGACCAACTATGTAAATTTATCTGAGCCAAATGGCATAAAAACCCAAATGGATGTCAGATTCTAGAATTTCTCATCAAGAGATATTTAGCAATTATGTAAACATACAAGTTGACCACAGCGGCTTAAATAATTCCCTTCAACATTCATAAAAGCAGCTCATGTTCAAGTCATGTTCGCACGTTAACATTCAGGCGCTGACATTTTAAATTAACACTTCAATTCCACCGAGCGTTAACACAGCGCTGTCTTTTATCTTCGCGTCTGACAGGCCGGCTGAGGGTGAGCAAGACAGAGTGTGTGACTTTTTAACTTGATACGCTCTCGTCTCATCTCTCATCCACTTCCCACAGCGATTATCTGACCTGGGCAAGTTCAAGCATGTCAGCTAGAGTGAGTGAGGGAAGAGTGCAACCAAATGCCTGACATTCCCAAAATGCCCTTCACCTGCCAAGGTTTCCCTGAAAGAGAATCCAGGAGTGACACATGCAGGATTAAAAAAAAGCAAAGTTCAAACTCAGTGTTCAAGGGAATGTTTTGTGACAGTCTTTCGAAGATGTGGATCAGTGGTCCGTGTGTGTGTGTGTGTGTGTGTGTGTGTGTGTGTGTGTGTGTGTGTGTGTGTGTGGTGCTCAGCAGTGGAGTGTGTGACGGCTTCAGGGGAAGCTATATAGAGTCAGATCCTCCAGGAGACAGGACTTCCCGTCCAGGCATGTCGCCCAACTCCGCTTCTCCTACTATGCCAAAGCCTCAGGTCATTCACAAAAAATCCATCCCTCACACACACACACACACTTTCCGCCAGGTAATTGGGGTGATTCAATCTGCAGTGTGTGTCCATGTGATGGAATGCGGTGTAATGTCTGGATGGGATTCTCAGTTGAAAAGGATGGACTCAGGGTCTCTGTTTGTCATCTGGGCCATGTGCCTCAAAATGTCCTTCTTAGTGATAATCCCCAACAAACGCCTACAAAGACAGAAGAGGAAGAAAAGACAGAAAGCATGAATAAGATCAATTTGATGATAAACTCAACTGAAGCCAGTAATCTGACAGCTCTATACACAACAGAAAACAGGAATGAAAGCTCAGACAGAAGGCATGAATTTGCAAGTGTGTGTGAGTGCATGTACATGTGTGTGTGTGTGTGTGTGTGTGTGTGCGCGTGTGCGCGTGTGTGTGCGTGCGTGTGCGTGTGTGTGTGCGTGGCATTAAGCAGTTAGTCAACCCTCAATCGCTCACAGATGTCATTTCCATTTGCTGGCAAGAAGTTTGGCTCCAGGGAGGGATAGAAAGATAAACAGACTGCTCATCTTTCATTTTTGCGTGTACACACATGCACACACACACACACACACACACACACGAACACACACTTGCACACACACAATTACGTGATAGCCTATAGCACAGATTGTATACCAGCAAAACCACTAAAGCCACTTAATTTCAGTCTTAAACAGAATTGCACAACAATTCATTAGATTTTACCTGAACATTAGTGAACACTTCCATGTTGCTGAGATTGGATAACGTTACCTAATCTTCTAACATTAGATATGGTTTTTAAGTTGACTTAATCTCGGGACTATGCTGCAGCCAGAGAGAATCCAGTGTACTGCATACTATCTAGAGTTGCTCCACTCTAATCTTCCAGCAGGCTTTTTGGGGCCAGACCACTGGCTGAATGTTAGGGCTTCCCCCCAGGATACATGTATGACCCAGGCCAATGCTAGTTAGAACTAGCTGAAATACAGTGTACAGAAAATGATCCCATCTGGATGATGAAACACTATACACACACACTGATTGCAGTATAATAGCGTTAGAAGGACAAAATACACAAAAGCACGTGAAACTCATTAATCACTTGCCAGCTATCGTTTCCTCTTAAGCTAAAACAATTTTACAAGTAGTTTATAATACAAATTTCATGACAAGGATAGATCAGAGGTCATACACTACCAACCTACCAAACTAATGTCTTTTCAGTCCTTTTCAGTTATTAAGACAAACTCCCATCAATTCTGAATCCTTTATCCACTTAATAATAATAATAATAATAATAATAATAATAATAATAATAATAATAATAATAATAATAATAATCTCTCTCTCTCTCTCTCACACAGACGTCCACTATTTGCTACTGTGATTGATAGGAGGATTGATGGTAGGCCATCCCTCCCAGCCAGAGAGCACGGCCATTTTTCTGTCTTGGTCTCCCAACCACGGATGTCTGTGGCATCTTTGGGATTCTAAATCCTCTATATTTATATTGAGGGCATATGGCAGATAATTTAGAGTGACTTATAGAAGTCTCTATCAGTGAATACATCGATACATCAACTCTACTGGGAAGGTAATATGGCAAAAAGTCAAAGAACTCCAGACAATAGGTTGAACGATTTTCTGTTATGCCAATCGAGAGCATTCTGACTCCTTTCATGGCTAAAGTTGTGCGTTGTAATGATGCCAGTCATATGTGTGGGAATACTGTGCTATAGAGCTAACACACACACACACACTCACCCGTTCTGTGTGACGAGGCACTGGCGTAGGCCGAGCTTGCGGAAGATGTCCACTGTGATGTCCATGGGTGTGTGGTCAGTGATGGCTAGTGGACTAAGGTCCATGATGCTGCGCAGACTGAGGGGAGGAGGGCCATCATGAGGCTGAGCAGGAGTGTGTTCCGTGAAGAGAACCTGTGATGCTCCCACGACGCCCTCCTGAATACGCCGTGCGTTATCTGGTAAAGAGGAGACAGAAACATGTGAGAGGAATGAAGAAGCAGATAAGTCTGAAGAAAACCCTAGAACAGTCCTGATGATAAAGCTTCTATAAAAATATACAATACATAAATAGAAAACTACATATTTGTATAGCACTATATCCACCAAGGAGAAAAAATAAGTATTAATTGTAATTCAACTACAACAACAATAAGCAAATATATGCATCACACCTATAGATATAATCAGGTCTCTCCGCAGCACAAAGCCCACCAGCCTCTGAGTCTCCTGGGACACGACTACAGGGAAACCACTGAACGATGTATCCGCTATCACGGCCTCCACCTGATCTACGCTCATGCCACTCTGCGTGAGGACAGAAAGTGGAAGATCAGAGCGCCGTGGACGCATAACATCCATGGCTAGGGTCTTGTGCTTGAACTCCTCCTTGGGCTCGAGGAAAGGGTAGCCGTTCAGCCGGATGTGTGCCTCGTAGATGCCCTCTCTGCCCAGCGCATCCGCCACCCACTTACTGGTCATAGTGGCTGCCATTAGGGGTACAATGTACTCCAGTCCTCCAGTCAGCTCAAACATGATGACCACTAGAGACACCGTCATCCGAGTTACACCACCTGTACAGGAGCATGGAGAGAGAGACAGAGACAAAGAGAAAGAAAGTGAAGATGAGCAGAGAAAGGGGGTGGTACAAAGGGAATATGATTAGTCACGGGGTAGAGGAGCTACGCATAAAATAATTCACATACAGGTCTAGAGTTCACGTCGAACAGAATGGGGGAAAAAAATGATCTCAGTCACTTTAACTGTGACATGGTTGTTGGTGCCAGATGGGCTGATTTGAGCACTTCAGAAACTGACCAACTCAAATATTCTCACAACAAATGAAACCTTGAACATGATGAGCTCCAACACAAGACGCCCATATCAGGTTCCACTCCTCTCAATCAAGAACAGAAATCTGAGGCTACTTGATCCATTTCATAGACTCCATTTGGATTATTTTTTAGGTTACTAATTCAAATTGAATTACTCAGTTGACTGTAGCACTGAAACTATACTGGGCTATATATAATTATATTATTAGAATTTGTGGCGCCTTAAAAAGATGGTAGCTTCTTAAAAAATCCTTCAGCCAGGGCCTGAAAGGGACAGAGAAAAGGACTGAAAATGAAAAGAAACAAAACGAGTAATGAACTAGTGCAAAAACCACTGAAAGCCCATGTGAAACAATTTAGCATGCAAGCTTTTTTTAACAAGCACGTCAGACTGGATGTAAAGTCCCACGTTGAAGTGTGTAATGCTTGTTCCTGCGCTGTCACGGAAGACCGGCACTCAATATGTAGTTCGGGCTGCGAATCAAAGAGATTACAGCTATACCATAACTACAACAGACCATTTTATAAATCCAAACAGCCAAGCAGGCATTTTCCTCATCAGATGGGCTTTCATACTTCAGTGACCTCCATTTAACGTCTGTCACGCAGGCAGGCCTCCAGCGCCGTGTTCGAGTTAAATGCGCCTGCCAGGTTGAAGGTTTTATGAGCTGTGAAATTTGTGCTGTGGACTTACTGGGTTACAACTGGGCAGCAACGAGCAAGAATAAGGATGAAACAAGCACTTGTAATTAAATGTATGAGCAGGCACATTCCCGTCAGTAGGAAGATGAAATGGGGTGATTCTGTGATGTGCTTTAAAGATGTGGGTTACCCAGACATGCTGCTGCCCCGAGCATGGCGTAGAGGCCTGGTGTTATGCATTTGGCACTGGATGGACAGCCTCTCAAAATGGACCAGTCGTGGTTGTAGAATACCAGCTGCTCCATTCCGATGCCTAGCAGTCTGCCTGCTATCGCTCCCACTGCCATGCTGGGAATAAACAGACCAGAGGGCACCTATGATAGAGAAGCACAAACCAGACTTTAGAGCTGGTAGAGATGAGGATATAATATCAGTATTGTGTTGAATTACATCACTTTTCAGAGTACCTTCAATGGTTTTAATGATATTAAAACTGTTTTGTATGATATTTTGGTCTGAAAATATTTTAGACAGTTATTTAAATAAATTCTTTCCTATTTGTGATAGTATTTATTTTAAGTCGTTTTTAAGTTTTGGATTTTCCTAATCCTCGATGTTGCTCTTGTGTTGTGAGACCACATTACCCCTTAGGGATTAATAAACTACACTACTCTCTGCTCTAATCTACTAGAAGTTTCTGCCTATTTTGTGATGAATAATTCATTGTTTGTAGACATGAAATAGGAGTAATACTGACCCCATCATTTCTCACATTTTTTATACAGTTGCTATTGTTTTGACATACAGTATCATGTGTGCAGTAATAAACACTCAGTAATATGTGTGTGGTGGTCTGTGGGGAAAAAAAGAAAAAAAAACCCACTGGATGTCATTCATTCTGATTTCTGGCGAAAACGGCAAAGGATTTTCCGACTTCAACATAATTTGATATTTCTATTAAAAGTGGAAAAAATTATTTCCACCAACTGATGTAGAAATGCTCTCTAGCCTTGCCAATGCTTTCTGCAGAGATTCTGTTCAGTAAAAACGGAGGCAGTTTATTAAACACGGCTGTGCAAACAGTCCGTCTGAAAAACATTGCTAGTTGCAGCAATACCTTCATGCCAAACGTAACCACAGTGATCAGTGTCTTAAAGACAAGTGCTAGCGCCAGCTGCCAGATGGCTGTGTAGACTCCAGGCCCGGCAGCTCTTTCAGCCAGGCCGCTGGTGAAGTTAGCACCGTGACTTAAGGTAGCGTTCAGTGCTCCATCCTTCACTTGCGAGGTGTAGTCGCACAGCTGGGATGAATCGAGCAGGCTGCAGTCGTTGAACAGCTCGGAGATGAGATGGCTGCCGCTCATGCGCGTGAAGTCATTTGGAAAAGCCAGCAGTGCTGTAGCCAGAGCCACCAGCACCACCTCTAACACGGGGTAGTGGCCCAGGCGTGTGTTCTTCCTCCATCTACACCAGGCCATGTTGGCACGGATGAAAAATGCCCCCCATAGACCACCGAAAATACCAAGCAACACAAAAGGAAAGAGCTCCAGAAGGTGCCATGGGGTGTGGAACTCTACGTGGAAGAGGACGAGTTGGCTGTTGCCAAAGGGATTGATGGAGCGTAGTGTGAAGGCGGCTACCAGAGCAGCGAAGAACGAACGCCACATCGTCTTTAAGGGGAAGTAGTAGCTGACCTGAAAGGGGGAAAGGAATACAGAAAACACTCAACTTTATATTCTAGCAGGAAACAGTCTGAACTTAAGAATGACACTCGATAAGTTCATTACACAGTCATGGTGTGAGGTATTCAACTCCAAAATTATTCACACCCTTCAAGAGAATGAGCTGGAATTATAATGTATAAAACAGAAAAGTCAGGTTCATCCTGAAGTCAACCCACATAATCTAGCACCTGTACTTCCTTAAGACTTGCTGGAAGAGGAATTGGGTGTAATTTCCACCAGCAAATGCATACATGGAAAAGAACCTAATAGCTATGAGCTGGTGGATCACTGAGACCCAGGCGCTGTTTCTGTGCCTGGTGGCCTAGCAGATTTTTTTGCATACTGATGAGATTTCTGAAATAATTCTCCCAGGTACCAGGTTACAGCGGTATAAATCTGTTCATCTCTGCCAGATGGTTATGAGTTGGCTGCAGATGAACCTTGCAACAAAATAATGACCCCCAAACAGGCGTAAAAAAAATGCTTCAGCACAAAAACGGCCGTCGAAACACAAAAGTTACTGTTGTGTAATGGTCAGCTCAGTCTCTGGATTCAAACCCTATTAAAGGTTGGAATGGAATCAGGAGTCAGGATAAAAGAAACGATCCACATCCGTAAACTTTAAGATGTTGTACATGGAGAAGTGCAAGTCCTTTGACAGGCTTGTTAAATATTACAGGAAGACACTAAGGGCATTTACTCTCTAAGGGAAAAACCTGTTTGGGAAAGAAGCAAAAAATATCTTCAAATTATTATAAATCAATATAAATGTTATTCAGCCTGTTTTCAGATGTTTCTACTCATTTCCACAAAATCACCCATTTTCTGTAGCGCTTATCCTGCACAGAATTGTGGAGAACTTGGACTCAGGGCACAAGGAGGGGAAACACCCTGCATAGGTTGCCAAATAATTACAGGGCATAATCACACACACACACACACACCCATTCACACACTACGGACAATTTAGAGATGCCAATCAACCTACAGAGCAGGTCACTGGAAAGGAAGAGGAAACCAGAGTACCTAGAGGAAACCCTCTAAGCACGGGATGAATACATAAACTCCACACATAGGGCGGAGGAAAGAATCGAACCCCAACCTCAGAGGTGTGAGGCAAAAGTGTGAGCCACTAAGCCACTGATTTCAGGCTTTAAATATTCGTTTTCTTTTGGCAGAAATTTTTGCTCCTTCTTAGGAATAAATGCTTAAAATTAGAAAAAAATATCTGACTAACATATTTAAGCTTTAGTAAAAAAAAAAAATAATAATCGTATGTAATCAAAATTCTTATATGTTTAAGCTCAAAATACACAAGGGGTGCCATTAATTATGGAGTTGACTCCACACATTATGGCTGTGATTGTGCGTGCATGCTGTGAAACAACATTTTACACATGCATTTATACATTGGGAAATATTCAATGCTTTAATTCAGACCTCTTCCAGACTGAAGAGCACTCCTCCTATAGGAGCTCCGAATGCCACAGACACGCCCACAGCGGAGGCTGCTGACAAAACCTGAGAGAATGCAGCAGAAACATTACAAACACACACGCAGACACAATGTACACATTTATTAGCACTCATATACACGTGAAAAAACAACAAATTACCCCTAATTTACGAGTCCATCTACGGGCTAATTAACACATACACATAGACATCCTGTTTCATTAAGAAACGTCCATTAAACACAATTATTATTATTACTTTCATTTCACATTCCAGTGTAAATGGAGCTAATTGAAGCAGTAGAGCATGGCTATCTGCCCGCTCGATAATCTGTCCAGCTCGGTTAACTTTTGCCGTGTTCTCTTACCACCGTGTCTGGAGCAAATCTCTTTATATTATATTACTGTTTCTTGGCATAAGACACAAAGGGTCCTGTCTTCCTCTTCATCCGTTCCTGAATCACTCCCCATCCACTTTCTCCTTATCTTGTTGTGCTTTACTTCAATCTCCCACCCTTTCTTCCTTATCTTTCCTATCACTCCTCTCCATTTCCCACTCCCTCCCGCCACCACCCCATGTCTCCTACCTCCCTCCTCTTGGCCTCGTTCTTGCGGTACTTGGTGAAAAGATGGCAGAAGATGTTTCCGCAGCAGCAGGCAACATGCACCAGCGGACCCTCTTTCCCCAGACTGAGGCCTGAAGACACGGCCAGCACTAGCGTGATCGTTTTTATCAAGAGAGTCCATTTTCCTAAGTAGCCCCGGATTATAAACCCACTTAGGATAGTCTTTATCTGAAAGAAAGAGAGAGGGAAGGGCTTAACACAGACACATTTCTATACTCTGATATAGAACGACTCGACACAGAACAGAGTAATGAATAAGTGTCTTGGGAAACACATGATCATCAGCAACCTCTAAATCATTAATCCACTCGGGATGATCCGTGGAAGGGAGGAACTTAACATTTTTGCATTCCCTGGATCATCATTTGTGTGACAGTGTCTTGCTCTTGGCAGGAACCGTGGGCTGAAAAGGCTTTTTGAGGTAATGGATCACTTTGGGCTTAACAATCTCAGCTAAAATGGAGGAGAGAAATCTAAAAGACGTACATTTATTTATTTTTTTTAACAAGACGCACCGTTATATTTTTTGACCTCCTGAAGGGATATGACAATCTTGGCTTTTAGAGAACAAATAGATTTTTTTTTTCTGTCTGTTTTTTCTGTTTTCTGTGTGTGTCTATAGTATGCAAATAATGAGAGTTTAACATCTGCAAACGGTTTGCTTGATTTCTGAAACAAAAGTGGCAGAGAATTGAAAGAAAGAAAAAAAAAACATGCACACATACGCAAACACCCATGAGAATTTTCTTTTCATGCTGCTGAAACAAGTCACTGCTGCTTTACAGCAACACACACACACACACACACTTACAGTGTATTTTAAGCATAATGACTGTAATTTAAAAAGCGCTAATGAACCACTAATTACAATGACAGATACTGAGAGAGAAAAGTACCTCAGTATCTCAGAGAGAAAAGTGGACACTTTTGCATGTCCAAGTGTCTGACATCAGTGGGTGAGACAGTCAGACACACAGGCGTCTCACCTCAGGGATTCCTGAGCCGCAGGCGTACGGGGCGAAGGCTCTGACGAGGACCACAGCCAGGTAGGCGAAAAGCAGAGCCCAGGTCACATACAGCAGATAGTTCACCACATAGGCACTCGCCCCCTAGTGCACACACACAGAACAGCACCATCTTTTACTTCTTTGTGTGTGTGTGTGTGTGTGTGTGTGTATGTGTGTGTGTGTGGACACACATTTTAAATCTTTGAGATAATGTAACTCAGAAAACGCATACAGTATCAAGAATAAATATACAAAGGGAAAAGAGAAAAAAAAAATCTGGTCCTGGCTGTTTTTAATAATACTGAAAAGATGATGTATTATATCCAGTGATTGGAAGCTTTACTGCAAAATCAGAAAAGATGTATAATAACCAGAACTGAAACCAGTGGCTGTTTTAGATTATATTCACGGTGTACTGCAGGCTCAGGGGCTGACATTTCAGACAAGCAAGTTAAAAATGAAGCATTACTTTCACATCTCCAGTTCAGTCGTTTCCTGTTCTGCGGTTTTGAACTTTACACCACTAGAGGGAGCAATGACCACCATACCACACGAACTAGATCTGAACACTGACTCAGTAACACAGCAAACTCTCTCTCTCTCTCTCTCTCTCTCTCTCTCTGTGTGTGTGTGTTTTCTAACTACATTCTAACTAAGTTTTTTCCCCTCTGCATTAAATGTGGGGGTTGCACCTGTGTGTAATACTATAGTTTATTGGTCTATCTGTATTTGTATATGTATAAGCTCACACCTCACTGACTCCCAGTGTGAGCTCGGCCCAGCTCTTCCAGTACGGACATTTGTCTCTTTCCTGGAAAGTTGTCTCTTTGGAGTTCCAGCAGCAGTGCTCGTGGTTGAACCAGAAGCCGTTCAGACACACTCCCTCTTTCAGGTCTGTTAGCCAGTGAGCTGTGATGTCTATGCCTCCAGCTAATGCTCCTGCAGTGATAGAGAGAGAGAGAGAGAGAGAGAGAGAGAATGAGCAAGGGAAGCATTAATTCCCAATCAGAGATCAGAGAGGTATTATAATAATCAGATAGGAGCAGGCCATATAGCAGGAATTTAAAAAAATTCAGAATATCAGAAGGTAATATTATACATCATGTGACACAAAAATTTTTTTTAATAATTTCCAACAATGACCTCCCAAAATACTACATAAACATAAATCTAAATCAAATACTAAGAGCCTCTACACTAAACCTAATACATTAACATATATAGCGATATATAACAAACTTCATTACAAACCAGATGTTTATACAAAAATCTCAACAGATTCACTGCAAAGTTTATTTTAACCCATTCTGGTTTTGCTAGCTCTAATGTGAATGTTGTTAGACCCTCTGTGTTTTTCTGCATGGTAGCTGAACATGGTCTTTATTCAGTGCGTGACAGACTCACAGTAAGTGGGTATTTACAGGGACTGCTATCATGAGCAATGAAAGCCACAAACCAGATTTTAGTTTAGACTAGATTTTAATCACAAGCACGTCTCATAATTCTGTGTTGTCTTGTCAATCCTTTTTCATCTAAAACTCAACGTCAAACAGTATCTGAAAATCTCTCCTGTCTGAGAAATGAGAAGTCTTCAACAGATGTCTCTACCAATCAACAGCACTTAGATTATTTTCTAGTCTTCTGTATTTGATTGGCATCTGATCTACATCTTTTCTGTACGTCTGTAGGACTGAGTGGACTGAAGCAGCTGTATTTCAGAATTCAATCAATTTCAATGCACCATAAATACAGAAATAACCAATTAACCACAAGAAAGTCATGACTTAACCAATGCAGAAAGAAATAGGAACCAGTAACAAGGAAGAACAGAGATACATAGGTTGGGGAGTGCGTGTGCGTGTGTGTGTGTATGCATGTGCGTGTGTGTGCGTGTGTTGTAAGGCATCACTAACCAGACGCGAGACCGATGAGGAGCATGAGGAGCCAGCCAGAGAAAGCGTCACTCAAACTCAAGAGGAGATCCAGTACAGACTGCCTCTTCTTCTTGTTGATCTGAGAGAGAGAGAGAGAGAGAGAGAGAGAGATGCAGAATGCTTGTTTAATCACCATTTGAAAACTGTGTAACTCTGGCCCAGGTTGTGTCCCGAACCCTCACCTCTCTGTGATGATCTCGATCCTTGGATTTCTCCCTCATCCAGTCGATGGTGTTGAAATCATCGTATGTTCCCACCGCATGCAACCCATCATCTAACAGATCCAGCAGCTTAACATTGCCATTCTGTCCACGTGTACTGTAGCCTGAACAGGACAAAAAAAATGAAGCAACAATGGCTTTTCAGTTGCACAATGCCATATTAGCGCATATGTAGAAAAATACATTTATATACTAAAAGAGGAACAACAGGTCAATTTATAACTGACTCAATAAAGGAACTGTCCATGACCAGATCGCCACAAATATGCGAGACAGACCAAAGCAATCTAATGCCAACAGGAACAGTGTGTGTAAGGGGAAATTCCAACACTCAGTAAAATTAGATGACTAACAAAGAGCCAGCAAAAAAATAACAAAAATTATATGAAATTTCCTCATCACTGGACGGGACTGGTGACAGCATCAACAGATGTGCTGTTGTCTAAAGCCCGGGTTTGAAAACTGACCAGGCTGCCAAGGTTACAATCTTATTTGTCACCATGTTAATCAAATAAAGAACATGTGGCCTTGCAGAATTAAACAAACATATACACACACACACAAGCTTATTGACTAAAGACTTAAGACGTGTTCAAATGCTTCAATCGAACAAGTAGAGCAGGCTCTGTGATGGACAGGATGAGTGGCTTTAAGGGTGTGAAAGCATTATGATGAATCATCTGCACCTCGTTATTTACATAATCTCCAGTACACATTCATTAAGACTGCTTTTCTGTGGAGTGTTTTAATACAGGTGCAACTATTAAAAAGCTGTTTCACGAAACATTAGCGTGTTTGTTTCTCCGATACACTGCTAGCTTCGTTAAAAATGCCACACCACACAGAACAGATGGAGAAACCTACATGCCTACATGACTCTCCTTATCAGGAAGGCCATATTTTGAAGGTAATGCAAATTGTAAACACTCTCTCCACTTCCTGCTGAAAAAAAAATGCTTTAGTAACAGAATCAATCTGCATATGGATACCTGATTGGCTCTTATATTTTGTGATGTAATAACAATGGCCTGAGTTCAGCATCAAATCAGCCTTTTCCAAAATTTTCAGCTCCACTGTTCATAAAGGAAACGGCAATACAATTTTTTAGGGTTCTTTGATTAGCCTGCAGAGACGAATTACCTTTAGTCAAAGAGTTATGAGGGTTTTTTTTAGAGAGAGAACATTTCTATGTTTAACACAGGAAACATTTCTCTAGCACTTTTCAAGAAATAAATATCTACAAAAATGGGTAGTGTAAGTGTTGAGCATAAAATTGTACACTATCTAACAGTAGAAGTTTAAAACCCAGTGTTTGCTTTGTGAACTGAAGCACTAAATCGTTGCGATGGATCCGTGTCCAACATGGATGTGGCTTTTCTTTTCTTTTTTCTTATTAATGTCATATGAACGCATCAGTAGGTCCTGACACAACATCTCATCACTCTGTAATTAGACACGATTGTAATTCTAGTAGTTCCAGCTCTGCACATATGCCCTCGGAGGAATGTGAAGCATTATACCACATCTATTCAGAACAGCTTCCTTGACAAGACTGTGCAGATATTCATAATGAGGATTGATTCTGGCCTCTGTAATCAAATTAATTGTGAAGTTCGTTCACAGCAAGCACATCTGTGGTGCAGTTTAGCGTAGTGCTGCATCAACTGAAAGCCTTTTACTGAAACATAACAGGGCTGTAAGTCAGTAGGATTTTCGTATAATGATATATTGACCTCGTCATACATTTTATTGATTTTATAAACGCTAAATCTTCGTCCTAAATGTTCGTACTAGAAAGCAGCAGGGCTGCACGAGAAAATCGTTCAGATCTTGATTCATAATTCGATTGAAGGACAGAATTTGCATTCAGGCAAACTTTTGCCTACAACAGAGCAGCATTGTTCCTCTTCATTCACTGAAACCAATGACTAAAGATGTTGTATCACATGACCCCATGCACATAACTGGAGCACAGTAAGTCTAGACAAGCCAGAGAGGAGAAACAAGGTCAGAAAAGTCATTTTGGAGACCATTCTTAACAAAATATCTCAAATGTCTGTCTGTAGTGAGAAGGAATTCATTTGAATAAAACTTCATCTACAAAATCATGTAAATTGCCAGTGTATTATCAGGTACTGAATCATGGCTGCATGACTCAAAGACGAGGAGTGGTTTAAGAGTGTCAGTGTCACGACATCAACCATTAACTTTCTACTTAACCTTGAGAGGAAACACTGCACAAGATTCCAGGTTCAGAAATCATTCACAAGCATTTGCTAGGAAAATGTGAAAGCCGTGTTATGCAACAGTATGCACATGTTGCAGCTTTCAAAACTGGTTTAAAAAATGTCTGAATTGCGATCTCAGTGCTGAGCCAATAAACAAAGCAGCTCTCTTTTACTGAACGTCTTCAACTCTACCAGGTGACCTCTCATATTAGATAAGCAAGCAAAAACACAGACTTCAGAGACAAGACTGAATTTTGAATTAATTCTATGCTATACAGTAAAGTCCAGTAAACTTCTCTGACTAGTCTCCCAGAACGTCTAATCTAAAATCTTCAGTTCCTGGGAGTAATGTTGTATATCACCTTACAGAGAATCTTGTAAATGTCAGATTGTACATTTTAGTGCAATATTAAAATCCAACTCTTTTCCTCCTTCACTTCACTAAATACTACTAGTTTTATAAATCTTTAATTAAGAAACAAAACTCTTAAGACTCTGATAAAGTTATTCTGATATACTGTAGCTTCACTGCTTTTGTGAATCTCAGCTAAACACTAAATAATACAAAGTTCAAGGGCTCTACTGCAAGGACACATATTTGGGGCATTTTGTTACACATTATAAGCCAAAAAAAATCTGTAACATGATTTCTTTCTTTCTTTCTTTCTGTCTGTCTGTCTGTCTGTCTGTCCTCCCTCCCTCCCTTAGGAATGACATAGTATTATCCAAGCCTTTATTTTGCCTTACACTTAAGAAGTGTTGAGTTACAACACAAGCAAAGACATTTATACAGGTCAGAAGTGAACTACGTCGTCCACAAAACATACTGTAGCAGACAGCTAGGTTGTGTAGACAAAAGGGTCACTAATCAGTTTAGTTACAATATGAGTGTGTGTGTGTTGCTGTCAATACACCAATAGAGCTCTGAGGACAAGGACAGAAATATTAAATGTAGGACGTCCCAAATATTTCCATACACTGACGACATTAACACTTTTTTGTTTTTTTGCCAGACGGCTTTAAAGAATGTGTTTGACAAAGGAAGCCGTCTTCAGCAGGAAACATCATACACACACTGTAACCAAAATTGAAAAAGCCCGGAAATGCTGTGGATCAAATGAGAAGTGGACAGCTACAGACGTCCACTGACGCTGACACAACCCAAGTAACGCTGGCATACACAGTCCCCCGTGTACAGAGATTTTTTTGAGCTTGGAAAAGAGCACTTACTATAAATGTGCTGACTCGCAGTCATTTGCTTCCTCTAAGGCTTGTGCAACACTTATTCCTCATTCCTGGAAGTACCCAAAAGCCACACAACCCGGGGAGCATGGGAAACGGCTCGCTTTGGTTAATAGTTTTCCTTATAAGACTACTACATCAAAAAAAAAAATCACACCAGTGACCTTTGACCTTGTCCAACTTATGATGCTGATGGGATCAGTTCACAGGGGAACAGGATTTGTGGGAGAGAGGAGTGTGTATGTGACTCCCTGCATGACCCATTGTTACTGCTGTGTTGCAACAAGAGTAAAATTCTGACTAGCTGTTTTTCCTGGAACTCTGAAGGAATAAAAACGAATTCCTGATCTCCGGAGTGGAAAAAAAACAAAAACTGGTGTTTAACCTCCTCAGTATTGTACTTCTCATTATCACATTAGATGTAACTTTCGTATTAGGCAACATATGAATGTCAGATTTCATTAAAGAAGGTGTGCATATAAAAAAAAATTGTTTTAAACCTGATTATTAAGTTCGGGGGCAAAAGAAAGATTTTTTAACAATCCTGTTCTAGTAATTCAATGTCAGTGCTGTCTCAGGGGTAAATGGTCAGAACTGGTGGGTCACAGACACCAGTTCATATCTTACAAAAATCATCAAACGGAAAATTTATGACTTTCCGGAAGGTAAAGATAACAGAGAGAGAGAGAGAGAGCGAGAGAGACAGAGAGAAGGGGGTGTGTGAGAGGGACAGAGAGAGGGGGGAGTGTGAGAGAAAGAGAGAGAGAGAGAGACAGACAGACAGACAGACAGACAGACAGAGAGAGAGAGACAGAGAGAGAGAGAGAGAGAGAGAGAAGGGGGGAGTGTGAGAGAGACAAAGAGAGAGAGAGAGAGAGAGAGAGAGAGAGAGGCAGAGACAGAGAAAGACAGACAGAGAAAGAGACAGACAGACAGAGAAAATGCCCTGTCCTGGAATTGGCATCATTTCTCCATTGTGAAATCGTTTAGCTAGAGAACTCATGATGTCTGGTAATGACTAACACAAACTGTTGTTAGGGTTTTAGGGGCAGGCGGCCGGGCTGCAGGGGGGATATATACACAAGTCTTCCAGGATGTCTGCTTTCCCTCTGTGTGTAACTTACATTTGTTGCTCTGGGTTTTTAACTCTCTGGCTCATGACAGATTAGATATAAATCACTTAGAAACCACAGATGAGGAAATAAAAATACACACTTATAAAGTGAATAGAGGACAAGGCTATTTTCCTGTGCTGTATTTAATTAGTGAACACAGTCAAATACACCAGCACCCTGAGAGATTATGGCGAGAGTCACACTGATGTGTACAATAAAGTTCTTTTATTATAGAAAACTACAATACTGAGGAAACAGCTACAGATAATTATACATTTTGGACTGTTTCTCGATAGTATTCGATGTCACACATGTTGCAGCTTTCAAAACTGGTTTAAAAAATGTCTGAATTGCGATCTCAGTGCTGAGCCAATAAACAAAGCAGCTCTCTTTTACTGAACGTCTTCAACTCTACCAGGTGACCTCTCATATTAGATAAGCAAGCAAAAACACAGACTTCAGAGACAAGACTGAATTTTGAATTAATTCTATGCTATACAGTAAAGTCCAGTAAACTTCTCTGACTAGTCTCCCAGAACGTCTAATCTAAAATCTTCAGTTCCTGGGAGTAATGTTGTATATCACCTTACAGAGAATCTTGTAAATGTCAGATTGTACATTTTAGTGCAATATTAAAATCCAACTCTTTTCCTCCTTCACTTCACTAAATACTACTAGTTTTATAAATCTTTAATTAAGAAACAAAACTCTTAAGACTCTGATAAAGTTATTCTGATATACTGTAGCTTCACTGCTTTTGTGAATCTCAGCTAAACACTAAATAATACAAAGTTCAAGGGCTCTACTGCAAGGACACATATTTGGGGCATTTTGTTACACATTATAAGCCAAAAAAAATCTGTAACATGATTTCTTTCTTTCTTTCTTTCTGTCTGTCTGTCTGTCTGTCTGTCCTCCCTCCCTCCCTTAGGAATGACATAGTATTATCCAAGCCTTTATTTTGCCTTACACTTAAGAAGTGTTGAGTTACAACACAAGCAAAGACATTTATACAGGTCAGAAGTGAACTACGTCGTCCACAAAACATACTGTAGCAGACAGCTAGGTTGTGTAGACAAAAGGGTCACTAATCAGTTTAGTTACAATATGAGTGTGTGTGTGTTGCTGTCAATACACCAATAGAGCTCTGAGGACAAGGACAGAAATATTAAATGTAGGACGTCCCAAATATTTCCATACACTGACGACATTAACACTTTTTTGTTTTTTTGCCAGACGGCTTTAAAGAATGTGTTTGACAAAGGAAGCCGTCTTCAGCAGGAAACATCATACACACACTGTAACCAAAATTGAAAAAGCCCGGAAATGCTGTGGATCAAACGAGAAGTGGACAGCTACAGACGTCCACTGACGCTGACACAACCCAAGTAACGCTGGCATACACAGTCCCCCGTGTACAGAGATTTTTTTGAGCTTGGAAAAGAGCACTTACTATAAATGTGCTGACTCGCAGTCATTTGCTTCCTCTAAGGCTTGTGCAACACTTATTCCTCATTCCTGGAAGTACCCAAAAGCCACACAACCCGGGGAGCATGGGAAACGGCTCGCTTTGGTTAGTAGTTTTCCTTATAAGACTACTACATCAAAAAAAAAAATCACACCAGTGACCTTTGACCTTGTCCAACTTATGATGCTGATGGGATCAGTTCACAGGGGAACAGGATTTGTGGGAGAGAGGAGTGTGTATGTGACTCCCTGCATGACCCGTTGTTACTGCTGTGTTGCAACAAGAGTAAAATTCTGACTAGCTGTTTTTCCTGGAACTCTGAAGGAATAAAAACGAATACCTGATCTCCGGAGTGGAAAAAAAAACAAAAACTGGTGTTTAACCTCCTCAGTATTGTACTTCTCATTATCACATTAGATGTAACTTTCGTATTAGGCAACATATGAATGTCAGATTTCATTAAAGAAGGTGTGCATATAAAAAAAAATTGTTTTAAACCTGATTATTAAGTTCGGGGGCAAAAGAAAGATTTTTTAACAATCCTGTTCTAGTAATTCAATGTCAGTGCTGTCTCAGGGGTAAATGGTCAGAACTGGTGGGTCACAGACACCAGTTCATATCTTACAAAAATCATCAAACGGAAAATTTATGACTTTCCGGAAGGTAAAGATAACAGAGAGAGAGAGAGAGAGCGAGAGAGACAGAGAGAAGGGGGTGTGTGAGAGGGACAGAGAGAGGGGGGAGTGTGAGAGAAAGAGAGAGAGAGAGAGAGAGAGAGAGAGAGACAGACAGACAGACAGACAGACAGAGAGAGAGAGACAGAGAGAGAGAGAGAGAGAGAGAAGGGGGGAGTGTGAGAGAGACAAAGAGAGAGAGAGAGAGAGAGAGAGAGAGAGGCAGAGACAGAGAAAGACAGACAGAGAAAGAGACAGACAGACAGAGAAAATGCCCTGTCCTGGAATTGGCATCATTTCTCCATTGTGAAATCGTTTAGCTAGAGAACTCATGATGTCTGGTAATGACTAACACAAACTGTTGTTAGGGTTTTAGGGGCAGGCGGCCGGGCTGCAGGGGGGATATATACACAAGTCTTCCAGGATGTCTGCTTTCCCTCTGTGTGTAACTTACATTTGTTGCTCTGGGTTTTTAACTCTCTGGCTCATGACAGATTAGATATAAATCACTTAGAAACCACAGATGAGGAAATAAAAATACACACTTATAAAGTGAATAGAGGACAAGGCTATTTTCCTGTGCTGTATTTAATTAGTGAACACAGTCAAATACACCAGCACCCTGAGAGATTATGGCGAGAGTCACACTGATGTGTACAATAAAGTTCTTTTATTATAGAAAACTACAATACTGAGGAAACAGCTACAGATAATTATACATTTTGGACTGTTTCTCGATAGTATTCGATGTCACACTTGCTCAGCTTATCCTACACCCAGATTCCTTACAAAAACAGACCAGGAGCATGGAGTAAAATAAGTCACATCAACTCAAGTTTGCACATTACGGTGCAAGGTTTTCATTCAGTTATCTGTTAATAATAAAAAAGCTCTTGGCTGCTAGCCTGAAAGCAAAGGCCACATAATTAGCATATTTTGCCAAACAGATCTCTGTTTCAATCAAATAAAAAATCATTTCTGTGAATGCTTTCCAGCTGCACTATCAGTTGTAATTTCAATAATTATTAATGCAATGTTTCTGTACCATATACTCATACAAAACTGTATTGTGGGACAGCGGTAGGTCAAGTGGTTAAGGGTCTGGGTTGTTGAATGGAAGATCTGGGTTCAAGCCCCAACACCACCAAGCTGCCACCGTTGGGCCATAGCAAGGCCCTGAATCCCCCTGCCCCCACCCCCTCCAGGAGCACTGCATCATGGCTGACCCTGTGCTCTGACCCCAACCCCCACGGATGGGATATATATGTGACAAATAAAGGTTAATTAATTTAATGAAAAACACCAGTGCACCTGCTCATACATGTCATTATCCAATCAGCCAATCATGTGGCAGCAGCACAGTGTATAAATATCATACAGATACAAATCAACAACCTCACATCAAACATAACAATGGATCTCAGTGAGTTTGAGAATAGTACAGTTGCTGGTTTTCTTAGCAGCCTGTAACACATTTTACCCTTAACAACATTAAAAGTGAGATCAAATCTAAATGAAGAGCTGGGTTTTGTGGTAATTGTTTTGTTTTTATGCCCTTCAACGCTCCCAGTGATCATCAGTGGTACAGTATGATAGCAAAAAAAAAACCCTCTACACAAACACTGATATCGTCTCTACTCTTCTGCTTCTGCTCCTGTAGCCCTCTGATCTCTGCACTAAACACTGCGATCTAATCTCACTGCAGGATGTACAGACACGTTACAAACTCCTCACCTTTACACTACAATGAAACTGCAGAACCACAAACCATCACAAACTTCCCCAATCCTCTTACTCACTTTCTTCTTCTTTATCAAGACACTGAAATAAAAAACATAATAGCTCAGATCATTTCTCCTGACTGGGCAAGGACGAGGTCACATTGCTGGAAGCACAGACAAGACATCTGCCTTAATGGCTCTTAATGCCTTTGAGACACATACACACACACACACTAATACATATCAACATGCACACACATCTCCACATCAACACACACCAACATCCACACCAGAACATTGCTCTAACCAAAACACACTCCTACACACACACACACTCCTTCACACTCACTCCTAGTCATTCACTCCTACACACACACACACACTCCTACGTACTCACACTCACTCCCACACACACAGTCCTACCCCCACTCATACACACACTTCTAGACACACACACCTCTAGACATTCACTCCTACACACACACACACTCCTTGACACACAGTCCTACACACACACACACACACACACACTTCTAGACACTCACTCCTACACACACACAAAAACAGGTTCTCATTTGAAATACTGTGAGTAGCAGAGGAGCAGGTTCAGAGTGTCAAAAGGAAGAGAAATGAGGAAGAAGAATTGTGTCTGTCCTCAGGCAGACAGACTAAACACCACTTCAGTGCAGAGGGTGAACTTCCTTGTCCTCTAATGCAATGTGTTTGACATCACTGAAACGTCAGCAGTATCTAAGAAGCAGCAGTGTGGAGAGAGAGAGAGCATGTTGTCTGTACTGGTGACGTGGACAAATGTCATGTTATAGATTTAACAGTGCATTTAGATAAAAACAGGCACCATCATTAAAATAGCATGGTATGTCCAGTCTTTTATTAGAACATGATGACAAAGAACACCAATCTGAGAGAATAATAATCTACAGGTCCATAGATGCTCATTTTACCATTACCATGTGTAAATACTGCTCATGAGCCTGACTGTAACTGCACAGGGGTTCACTGCTAGTCTGCTAGGCATTTTCCCACTGCAAATATACATAATGCACCAGTTACACGTGTGTTTAAAGTTTTTAAAGCCTAAAAACCATACCATAGATATGCAGTGACTGTGTCATAAAAGCAGATTAAAAAATAAAATAAAAAGAGTTCAATTTATCTGTACAGGAAACAAAGGGAAAAATATCTACAGAAAATAATATTCATTAAAATAATCTTTTAGGCTGGGATCTGATATGTACAATAATTCTGTGTAAAAGGGTCCAAAATGACTTTATTTCAAATATCAGAAATTCCCAAAAATGTTTTTTATATTTATGCAAGAAATCTGAATTGTTGGCATCACTATATTAATGTTAATTAACATAATTAATGTTAATATAATTAATATTAATGCATTATATTAATTACTGTAAAGTACAACTTTACAAGCAAAGTGAGTTAAAGCCATTTATTTACTTCATCTGCCTTTCTTTAACATGTGCCCATTTTGTCACCTCATGCTTTCATATCCTGATATATATGAGATTTTATCTGTCTTGCTGGGGGGAAAAATCACTGTATGTGCAGGATAAAGCAGAGGAATGACTAAAAGGAACTCAAAAATCTTCCCAATTTCCAGTATTCCACTGAATCATCATATACTGTTCCTGTCAATGCTCCAACAGCAACAATTAAGACAATATTCCTCTCCATTTATAGTCTGAATACAGCCAAGACCGTGTGAATCTTCAATACAGGTTCTGGGTTAAGAAGAACAGAGGATCTGTGCTGCATGCCTACCTGTGCTGTGGTCCCACTCGTCGTATGGCAGATCTTCGAGGAGATCCTGAGCAGTGGCACTGAGATCCACCAGATCGTCATCACTGCTTCCACTGTTGTAGTTGTCATTATAAAAGCCACTGTTCTCCATCTTCTGTCCTTATACAGCACAAACAAGCAAACAGGATCGTGATAAGTAATCACAGATACAGCGTGTAAACTCGAGGAGCCCGAGAAGCTGGAACCCTGGTAGATATACACATATGCCTGTACAATAATGAGTGGCAGATCTGAGGCAGAGGTTTATTTTATGCATTAAGGTAGAGAAACATGTATTTGAATAAAAAATATGTCAGAACAAACATTTTCCAACCACATGGACAGTCTTAAACCAAATGACTCACAAACCACAAGCCGACTCAGTGGGGGAAAAAAACGTTACGTTAAAGGAAAACTCCACTCTAAATGTCTTTATATTGCAAGGTGTGTGATGCGTTCAGTGATTTAATGTCAGTTGATGCTATATTTTCATTTTCCTACAAGAAATCCTGTAACAATGGTGTACATGATAATAACCAGGTTTCACTGTTAGCTACTAAAAAACAATCACTCGTTATTTTTCGGACAATAGCATTAATGAGAAATCCAACATAATTGTGGGAGAGGCAGGAATCAATGGACTGGAAGTACAGCACACAAAGCAGCTTTATAGCAGGGACCCGGCTCAGCTGGTTAGCGACCTACAAGATGACTAGCCAGATGGTGTTGATGGTGGTACTAGTATGAAGTATAAGAGTGTACAGATGAGGAGCTGGACAGTCTAAAGCAGGGGTCCCCAACCACCGGGTCAGGGACCAGTACCGGGCCGTGGATCATTTGGTACAGGGCCGCAGAGAAACAATAAACTTTAATAATTTTTTATATATTTAACTTAAACTTATATGTATTTTATTTCGAAATATTCCCACTTCCAACCCCGCCACACTCCGGCATCTGACTCAGTCGCAGGTTTGCAAGTCTGCAAGCTAACCCTCACTAAAATGACCCAAAAACAAATGTCACCCCCCTGCCCTTGGTAAAATGGTCCGGTGTCAAACCGGTCCATGGTACAAAAAAAGGTTGGGGACCCCTGGTCTAAATGACTAAAGCGCTGCTGCATCATTCTGGGAACCAAAATACAACTGTCCCGACTATGAACAGACTGTCAAACACCACTGTGGGTAATGTAGGGATCTGAGCAGACCAACATGCCAATTAAAAAAGCCGGTAAGTAAACAAGTCTGAATACTCAAGTCATTAAGGGAGGATTTAAACAAATTAAGGTTTTGGGAAAACTTCCAAACTAAGTTAGAACTTCAGGGATAGATTATTACACAGTTTGAATGAACTTTCCTTCCTCATACAATACCATCAGCGTTTAAAGACACAAATAAAAGTTTTCAAATGGCAGAAATAAGTTGTAGCTTTTATGTACTTACCTTCTGTTGTGTTTAGATCTCTAGTGCTTCAGCTGCCATTGAGACCCAACCTGTCTTGTGATGCGGATTTGTGATACAGTGCGTGTGTGTGTGTGTGTGTGTTGACGAGCCACTAAGCCTCTTCCCCTTAGACAGTTCCGCCTCTAACGTACTGAAGAGGTGTCACATCTTCATCTTCATCTTCATTCACTTTTAGGAGCAAGGTAAAGTGAGGCAGCACGTGCGCAGGTTGATCCTCAGGCTGAAGACTGACTAATTTCCAGAGCACAAAAACTTCCTTCCTGACAGCAGCCTGGCCGCGTCCAAACCGCCTACTCTCACAAAGTAGTGCACAACGGAGAGGATTGATGAATCATCTTTAAAACCCTACATAGTGCACTTCATTTAGAGAGAAAAGGGAGGCATTTGGGTTTCAGCTGCTCTTTCCGTCCAAAAACCTGCAGACTGACGTGCTTAAAAATTAAAAGGAGACGCACTAGATTACCGGAATCGAGCGCACTATTATATGAAGTTTGGGACACGTCCTGAGTTAAAGGACCGATTTGTTTTGTTGGATGCTGCTGCCACCCTGCTGTATTAGTGTCGTTTAATTCATTTCATTCCAGCTGTACGACTACTATAAAGGCATTTCTTGTTTCCTTTTACATTTAGTTTAGGTAAAAAAAAAAAAATTAATTGCGAAAATACACGTCAGAAATGGAAGTTTCATTCAAAGTGAAAATACATGTTAGGGCCAGAGTCGAGAGGCATGACTGTACAGAAGAGTGAAGAAAAGGAAGTCAAATACGATTTATTTACACCTCCTATTGTCACAGAAACATCATTCTTAAAAAAGTGTAATATTTGTTTCTCTGAGGATGATGTAAACATCACTGAAAGCAGTCCTGTCCATATTATAAGTTAATAAGTTAATATTATTTACTTCTTTTTCTGTTGCAGAAATCTTTCCCAGCTCTTCTCTTCTTCTTCTTCTTCTTCTTTTTTTTCTTGAAGTAAAAGTCTCTTTGACATGTGACCACGTAAACCACAAACACCAGTATGTTTACAGGAAAACAAGACATTTAACTTCTACATTAGGGCTGCTGAATTCTCGATTCTGATTGGTCAGTAGATGCTGCACACTTCAGGGTGTGCTCTTATAGAATAGTAAACATTTTATTCCTTACTTATAGCTTGTTGTTTGCGGAATGTGAGAAATTTGCCTTTGTTGATGATGATCATGAAGATGAAGGTCATGTTCTCTAAGCTTTGTGCACCGGTCAGGCATAGCATTATGAGCGGTGAGAGATGAAGTGACTAATACAGTACTGATGATCTCCTCATCATGGCACCTGTTAGTGGGTGGGATATATCAGGCAGCAAGTGAACATTTTGTCCTCAAAGTTGATATGTTAGAAGCAGGAAAAATGGGCAAGTGTAAGGATTTGAGTGAGTTTGATGAAGGGCCAAATTGTGATGGTTAGACGACTGGATCAGAGCATCTCCAAAACTGCAGCTCTTGTGGAGTGTTCTTCGTCTGCAGTGGTCAGTATCTATCAAAAATGCTCCAAGGAAGGAACAGTGGTGACCCGGTGACAGGGTCATGGGTGGCCAAGGCTCACTGATGTACGTGGGGAGTGAAGGCTGGCCCGTGTGATCCGATTCAACAGACGAGATACTGTTGCTCAAATTACTGAAGAAGTTAATGCTGGTTCTGATAGAAAGGTGTCAGAATACACAGTGCAGGACGGGTCAGGGCTGTTATGACAGCAAAAGGGGGACAAGTACAATATTAGGCAGGTGATCATAATGTTATGCCTGGTCGGTGTAATTGTGTGTTCAGTGAAAGACAGACTACAAACATGTTTTGTGTGGTATACTTTATTTAATTATTATTTTGAGGTGGATTTCTTTGACTAATGTTGGCCCATGCTGTATGATCTGTCAGCTATGACAACCAACAGAGGAATAACATTCAGAGTACGTTACAGAGGCACGGATCCAAACTGCCATAGCTTATAGTCATGTACTATACATACAGCCATCTCTTTACTGACTATTAATAATAATATAGTCAAACAGTTTAGTATTTTCCACACTCCAGTGAGAAAACAACTCTTAAATTGTCTATGTATTTAGTTAAGCATAAATTAAAAATCTTTTCATTAAAGTGGCTTGCTCACCAGTCTCTAGGCTGAAGACTAGTACAGACAGGAGAAAGTTGCATCATCTATAGGCTCTCATACACACTAACGTACACACAGACACGCTATCTAAGGCAGCTCTTCTTAGCGTGCTGTTAAACAGAGAAAGTGCCGGAACAATGACAATACAATACATGTGAGGTGGCACACTACATTTCAATGCTTTTTCATGAGGTTTATATGGATATTATGAACAGCACATGAGCTATAATGAGTGAATGCCAGTTTCTATGATGTGGCATGATGACAGAACAGCCTCTAATAAAATTAAAAACATAGTTAAAAGACTTCAGAAACACTACACACCAAATCATGCAGGAATATCTCAATGAGTCCAAGCAAGTAACAGTCATCCATGTGGCTGAATATGAGACGCTGACAGACAAACTCTATGCCACAGTGGGTCCAAATGAATTCTCCATAACTGGGTTGTTCTTTGGTTAATGAGAAGAAGACAAACTAGACGGACCCCAAAGATCCATTCAAACCTATTAAAACTATTAAATGCTTAGCTTTCTGTTCCCAGACTGATGCGCTACACAGAGTTTAGTCCTAAAAACTGGTACCAGTTACCATGAATAAAATGTTCCCTTCTCATGTTATTACACACCACACAGAAAAGCAGGATGTTAATTTCTGAAACTGAGGCCGGGGAATCAGATCTCACAGGATTTGTTACACAATCAGCAATGACAGGATCACATAGACACATCTCCACAACCACAATGCAGAAATTAACTAAATGTGTGAACAACTCCAGCCAAAAGAGCTTATGAAAGCTGAGTAGCTGCCTAGCGTGGGTCGTCTGGAGCGGCGATCTTCTCCAAACTCGGCTCCACACCCCAGATCTCACGGGCGTACTGAGAGATGGTCCTGTCACTGGAGAACTTGCCACAACCGGCAATGTTGCGAATCACCATCTTGGTCCATTCCTTAGTGTTCTGTTTGAAGAGTATTAATAATTAGTTAGGCTTTAAACTTATATTTAGATTTGTCCAGCCATACTCAAGTATAGACAGTGTGACAAACTCCCTTGACAGAAAATGTGCCACTAATTGAATATAAAATGTCAGTAGGTACTGGACATAAAAGAAAGTAAGTTCAGGTCAGGCTATGTCAGGCAAGTCAAAGACAGCAATCAGCAGTGTGAATATAAAGAACTGATAAGAGTCAGAGAAGGCACTGCTAAGCATTTACTTTGCAAAGCCAGTGTGTGTGTGTGTGTGTGTGTGTAATTAGCAGCAGATGTGCGTGATTAGAACTTCAGAGACTGTGAACGTGAAAGTAGCGTGTTGAGGCAGTCATGTTTGCAGGCCATGGTGTGCTCTGGGAATTTGAGTTGACCTGAGGTCATGTCCAAGCAGAACACAGCACTGACACTCTTATGTTTCTAGGATGACGACTATAGGGTCAAACCTGTGTGTGATTTGTTCAGTAAGCACAAAGTGACACTTTGACTGGCCTGTAAAGCTGTAAAGAAAACATTTGGGGGCAATTATTTGAATTGTGTGCAAGTGAACAACAATTGGCAGGAACTACTTCAAGACACCGGAGATGTTATTAAGGCAAAGGGAGCCATAATCAAGAAATGGGAAAGTCGTAAATAGTTTTTTTTGTTGTACAAGGAGCTTAGCTGGATAAAGAACAGAGAGAGCTATTATTTATCACAAAAGTACAATAAGTTCTAGTGCTCAAGTGTGTTACAAAAACATTAAAAAAAGACTCCATGTTTAGACCAAGTGCTATTGTTTAAAGTTGGAACGGAAAATGATGAAAACAGATTTGTTGGTCTCCTTGGAATAAGACAAACTTGTACGACTGTATGCTTGATTAAAATTTATATTAAATGAAACAAATAAAACTTTACATAGATTACATTCTCAATAAAGCTGATATTGTACTGGGATTTTAAGTGTACCCTTACGAGTACATCTTTTATATCTTTGGTTAGAGAAATTGAATCATCGTTCCTTACGGACCCCTGTTCTAACTTTTTATACATTGGGAAACAAAATACCTTCATGCACTACTTTTTTATGACAGTATAGAAACTCCAGAGTACTTCATTGCCATGTCCTTGTATTTAGAGAAATGACAATAGTTGTTCCACCTCTACTGAAACATGCACTGTGCACTGACCTTGTACAGAGCGCTAACTCTCTCCTGGCATTTCATGTAGTCCTCATAGTCAGCAAATACTTTAAATCTGCAAAGGAGAAACACAGAGAAACACAGACTACAGTGTTATGGATATTTAATTAAAAATGTTCAATGTGCCAAGAATAAGCAGAGGAAGACGGAAAACCGGAATGATAACAGAATAATGAACACAGCAGGTCATATGTATAAAAGACAGTATAATGTTACTGATCCCCAATCATAAACATGCGACGTTCTTATTCTAAGCCTCTACACATGCAAAAGAGTAAGAGTCTAGTTTCCTGCCAAGGAGGAATTAGTTCTGACCTGTCGTGATTCATTAGCATGTTGACGATGTCCTTGAAGAGGTCTGGCTGACTGGGACTGAAGAATCCTCCAGAAATTTGATCAATGGCTTGCTTGAGCTCTGGGATGCGGCTGTAATACTCAGCAGCATTGTACCTGGAAAGCACAAATATTTGGAGAGAAAACATTTTCTAAAACTGTGACTTTGAAATGGCCATTCATCTGCATTCAAACAAATCATTGGAATTCTGGTCTATTTACAAATATGACTTTAATCTATTTTAATATTAGTTTTTTCTATGAGTAAGTTTTGTTAAAACATATTTTTGATGTTTGGGACAAGACCAGGATGGGAACATCGCCATACAAGACACTACAGCATGAGCAGCAAACCGATCAATTTACATTTGAAATAATTGATGGTTTAAATACAGAAAAAATAATCACCTCTTAGCTCATTCTTGTAAAAACTGCTCCATTTTACCTAAGAAAAATGCATACATCCTTCAGTAAAGAGGCCACACCTCCTTCACTGAGATGGACAAGTACAGAGGCCACACCTCCTTCACTGAGATTGATAAGTACAGAGGCCACACCTCCTTCACTGAGATGGACAAGTACAGAGGCCACACCTCCTTCACTGAGATTGATAAGTACAGAGGCCACACCTCCTTCACTGAGATTGATAAATACAGAGGCCACACCTCCTTCACTGAGACTGATAAGTACAGAGGCCTCACCTCCTTCACTGAGATTGATAAGTACAGAGGCCACACCTCCTTCACTGAGACTGATAAGTACAGAGGCCACACCTCCTTCACTGAGATTGATAAGTAGAGCCCATGCCTCCTACACTGAGATTAATAAGTGGACACCACGCCTCCTTCACTGAGGTTAATAAGTGGACGCCACGCCTCCTTCACTGAGATTAATAAATACAGATGCCACGCCTCCTTACTGAGATTGATAAGTAGAGGCCACGCCTCCATCACTGAGATTGATAAGTAAAAGGGCCACACCTCCTTCACTAAGACTGATACATACAGAGGCCATGCCTCCTTCATTGATATTGATAAGTACAAAGGCCACGCCTCCTACACTGAGATTTATAAGTACAGAGACCACACCTCATTCACTGAGACTTTACTAATGCAGAAACTTTTGCATTAAACTTTTGTATTATAACTTAAATGGGTCTGACTTATTCATAGTGGGTTAGCATTTGCACCCAGATTCATAAAGCACAATTTTTTTTACCCTTTCTTATCCATGGCCTCGACATCCTCCACCCTCATGCCAAAGATGAAGAGATTTTCCTCTTTGGCTTCCTCTGCCATCTCCACATTAGCTCCATCCATAGTGCCGATGGTCAGAGCGCCGTTCAACATGAACTTCATATTTCCTGTTCCAGAAGCTTCTGTCCCTGCAGTGGAGATCTGCTCAGACAGGTCAGCTGCTGGGATTGCTACACAGAGCAAAGCAGAAAAAGAAAAATAACAGTCACAACAACAATATGCCTTACCAAAAAGCCAAACAAATCTACATATGATGACCACTGATCCCACAAAAACAGGAACAATCAGATAGGAAGCAAAGAATTATCTAGAATAGTACATTCATTTATGTGAGATATGCAATCATAAATATTCAGAGTTTATAGTAAAACACAGCACCTTTCTCAGCCAGTGTCACACGGTAGTTCTCCAGGAAGATGACTTTAAGGCGGTCTCCCACCACTGGGTCGTTATTTATTATCTCTCCAATCGATGTGATGAGCTTAATGATCATCTTAGCCATGTGGTAGCCTGGAGCAGCCTGGTATAAAAAATCCAATGACACAAACTCTCACTGATCAATTCGGAAAGAAAAAACTAATTTATCTACATCACAGCTGAGGACAATAACCGAAATAAGACATGATCACTCTCACCTTTCCGCCAATCATAATCGTCCTGGGAGTCCAGGCCTTGTTAGGTTCCTTCCTGATTCCTGAGTGGAGACACATTAGTCTTAATTAAGCTCTGAGACAACGATCAATTGAAATGTGTGTTGACTGAAGTGAAATGCAGCACTGAGCTAAAACAAATTAGTCTAAATTATAAAACCATTCCTGCTTCCCGCCTTGTTTAATGAACCCGACAACCCAGACTGCAGTGCTGTTTCAGAGGTGTCAGGTCAAACTAGGTGGAAAATATGTATGCATATGTCATACACAAACTCAGATATATCAACTTTAGGCATGAAAGAAGTCTCAATACATGACAGCAGATAAGGGAGAGAGATTAAGCTTTTTTGCTGAACAGATAAGGCATTTATTTTGTCTCTAGTACATTTCTGGCAATTAGCAGACACCAGAGTGACTTACATCTTTATCTAATTTTATACAAGTGAGCAATTGAAGGTTAAGGGCCTTGCTCAGGGGCCCAGAAGTGACAGCTTGGTGGACCTTAACCACTAAGCTAGCACATCCCCCCACACACAGCACATCCATCCATTCTCTATACCCGCTTTAATCCTACTTAGGGTCATGGGGATCTGCTGGAGCCTATCCCAGTGCACGTTGGGCGAAAGACAGGGGTACACCCTGGACAGGTCGCTAGTCCATCATAGACACAGTACAGCGGGAAGCTAATACATAATAGTCAGCATATTCAGATTCACATTTTGTGTTCAGATTCACATTTTGTGAATTCAAATGTGAATTCACAATTCACATTTATTCAGATTCAGATTTAGGTTGTGGGATTTGTATTCTTACCCAGGTGTTGTGATATAATAGACTAATGGGAGGTAGCTGGAGAAACTGATGTATTTTATACTGATATATGATATCTCTCAGATATCCTGGATGATTAGATTTAAACAATCCTAAATCCATCATGGTTGAATTTTACTCTGCATTTTTTATGTAGCTGACATTAACACTGACCTCAAGATTCCTAAAACAAACAGGCATAAATGTCACACATACAAAATCATTTGTATCATTCAAATCAGATGTTCATATTTGGGAAAGTTAATACACCGATCAGGCTTAACATTATGGCCCATGGAGGCCCCACCTCGCATGGCGGGCCCCATCTCGTTCCCACCTCACGACTTACAGGACTTAAAGGATCTGCTGCAAAATTGGTGCCAGACACCACAGCACACCTTCAGGGATCTAGTGGAGTCCATGCCTCGACAGGTCAGGGCTGTTTTGGCAGCAAAAGGGGGACCAACACAATATTAAGCAGGTGGTCATAATGTTGTGCCTGATCAGTGTATAAATATAAGTAAAAATATTTCAGATAAATAAATACTCAAATTTTAACTGGAAAATTCATGATGGACTGGAAACATCATAGTGATTTGTGTCTAAGTGTAAAGTGAACTGGGTTTTATTCTCATTTTTTCCCCCTATCAGACACTGGTGATGAGGAGAGTTGTATGAACTAGTGTAATTACGGTTGTAGAGTGTGATGATGTGCAGGCAGTTCAGCAGCTGCCTCTTGTACTCATGGATCCTCTTCACTTGAACATCAAACATGGAGTCCGGGTTGATTTTCACCTTATAATGCTCCTCTAGATGCACAGCAAATTTCATCTTATTCTCCTGCAAACATAGAAAACATGTAAAAGGATTAAAACAGTAGTATGTGAAGTAACCGTTCCTCTTAAAAGACGAACCAAAGAACGCTTTATAGTGCTAGATTTAACCGATCTTTCTAGTACAGTGCTCCGGTGTTCTTACCGTAGTGTTCCAATAACTCTGTTCCAATAAAACTACAGTGTGAGATGATTTTTTCTTACGCTAGGATAACCTTACACAGAATTCTAATGGTTGAAGATAACGACTTCAAATTTTAGATGCTTGCACTTGGGGAGTCTCATAGAGCAGAAATGGGTATGATATCACCATTTACTTCGAAAATATAAACATTTTACTGAAAGCTAATCGTTTAGAGCTTTTCTATGAATATATTGCTATTAGTTGGCTAAATAACAACAGGAAGACTTATGAGCTATTAAGCGCCACTGTGGAGTTTGACATGACAAAGAAATTCAATGCTGAACCTGAGCACAACAAAACAGTCGCAAATTCCATTTTCTGGCCTCCATGTAAAACCAGGACAGAGTTTTTTTGTAGTCAGCTTGGGTTTTTAATAACAATTTCTAATACAAAGATATGCATAATGATCTGAAAACAACAAAAATAATCAGGACTGAGAAACACTGATAAATCATTCAAGGTTATTTGTTGTGTAGTAGCACTGCAGAGACTATACTATAGGATCTACATCAGAATCAGCTCGGGTCATCTCTTCTTACCTGCTTGATCTTGGCAACATCTCGGATGAAGGATTCATCATCCACAAACTCCAGGAGTTTCTTCAGCTGATCCAGATCACGAATGTAGTCCTCACCGATCCGCTAATGTTTCATATACAAGATATTATAATATCTTATAATAAACAACACATAAACAAAAGCCATGCAGTATTATTACTCATTTCCTGTTTATGAATCCTACAAAGGTTTCACATATATGTGTTCAGCCTGGGAAATTCTTCATGCTTTCTGAAAACTGATGGTTTTCCTAAACTGAAATATGTTTCAGATGTTCTTCCTCCAAAACTGAGAGGGTAAGCAAACTGCCATTAAAGATTCTATCTTGAGTGTGACACAGGAGCGCTGAAGACATTTTGACAGCTGGTATCTGATTACAAACTGAATTGAAGCGATTAGGCTCAAGGTCTGTTTCTCTGCAGCACACAGCTAGCCAACAACTGTGTGGAGAAATCAGCTAGCTAGGTTTTGACATCTTTTAAGAAGATTAAATGTTCATTTTTCTGTTAGTCAACATGATGATGAGCAGGAAGATCTAGGTCAAGATTAAAAAGGAAAAGTGAAGTCTTTGAGTGATAAACTTTTGTTCTTAAAGTAGAGGTCTCTTTTTATAAAATACATTTTTTCATGGGAAGAATTTTGCCACAGTTATGTGTTTTGTTTTTTTTACCAGTTTGCCTTATGATCTATTAATAAAGCACCACACTGAAAGTAGGGCAGAGCTTTTCCACTTGTCATTATCTACAGTATCATCTATCACACATTCATTACATAGATCATTCATGTGCTTATTTTTGTCACATCTCACCTCAGCAATGACTTCCGCCAGGCCGGGATTGCACATGACCAGCCAGCGGCGAGGGGTGATGCCATTGGTCTTGTTCTGGAATTTCTGGGGGTCTATATCATAAAAGTCCTTAAACCTGGAGATAAAAGACTGTTTTCAGGAAGAGATGTGGTAACATCATAAATTCATTTAATGTCACTTTATATAACAAAATCCGACGGCCAAATGAAGGTATTTTATTCATTTCAGCTTCATGCTCTTTTGTACATTTCTGCATGCTCCCTAGTTAGTCATTTCCCCCAGCATGTAGCTTATTGCTGCTAAATCTGATCCGGGCTAAATCTGTAATGCTGGACTCTTACACTGTGTTTTTGATGATTTCGGAGTGGATTCGTGCCACGCCGTTTACAGCATGAGAGCCAACGATGCACAGATGAGCCATGTTGATCTTCTTCAGTCCTCCTTCTTCGATCAGAGACATGCGCCTCAAGCGGTCGTTATCGCCGGGGTACAGAGAGGAGATTCGCTAAGATGAGGACGAGAGGAAAAGAGGAATACCGATCAGGTAAACAGCATGACATGAATAAATTGATGGACAAGCTTGAGCATCATCCACAAGCAAATCCTAAACACCCATTTACATTTTGGATTAGAAAGATATTATTAGGAAAATGAACATCTGTCAGCCTCAACAGAAAGAAAGCATAGATACTTCCATCCATTTTCTATACCCCCTTTATTCCTAATTAGGGTCACGGGGTTCTGCTGGAGCCTATCCCAGCACACATTGGGTAAAAGACAGGGGTACACCCTGGAGAGGTTGCCAGTCCATCACAGGGCCACACATATATACAGACAACCATATACACTCACAAACACTCCTATGGGCAATTTAGAACTTACCAATCAACTTAATGTACATGTTTTTGGTCTGTGGGAGGAAACCAGAGTACCCTGAGCAAACCACACAGGCACGGGGAGAACATGCAAACTCCACACTTGAACCCAGGACCTTCTTGCTATGAGGCAACAGTGCTGACCACTAAGCCACCATGCTGCCCGCATAGATACTTTACATGATATTTCCTCCCTCTAGTTTCTTTTTTGTCAGTCAGGCCTCTTATCTCTTTAGCATTCTTTAAGAATTAACAACAATTTACCAAAAACTGTACTTCTAACATTCTAATAATGGCTTATAATTAATAACAAAACAACATTTTATACATTTATTGTCAGTAAATTGTTCTAACAGCTTCTAAAGTCTATGGAGGAAAGTTGTTTGCAAAAAGAAGGGAAATTTAATAAGACCCCTCACGGCATATGTTTCATATTTGATGCCATTTTCTCCATGCTTTCCTAATAAGGTTCACTGGCAAACAAACATATGCTATAAATTAACATGTTATCAACAAACACATGTTATACGGTGGATCTCACCCCACACTTCTGATATTGACAAGCGTGACTTGTTTTTATTTGGTCTTATGAATGCCATATGAATTGCAAACCAGGGCACAAAATCCACTTTTTCATACCTTTCATATATCAGGACTCTACCCAGCGAGGGATATAAAATGTAAAAGGAAATGCAATGCAGACCAAAATGCACCATGTGATGTGGTCAGGCACTAACTGTAGCCAGATTTTTCAAGTATAAATACACCCTTCACTGTGAACCACATGAGACCATCAGAAAGACTCCCAACACATTGTCATACTGCACATTGTCCACGCTGATCGCTCTTTATCTTCAGAAATTTAAGACAGCTGTACAAATGATTTGATGTAGCAACAATATTGTGCATAACACAACAGGAAACAATGAGCATCAAAGGCAGTTTTTCTAAAATATTTTGTGATAAATACTTTTGCAGAACTTTGTGGTTGATTGTTTTTTGGGTTTTCATGATGGTGTATGTTTAGGTGTGTTCTCTTAGGGGGCAGTGGTTAAGGCTCTGTTGATTGGAAGGTCAGGGTTCAAGCTCCAGCATTAATAACGCCGAGTTCACACTGCATGATTTTCAAAGTCGACAGATCACGGTTGTTTTCACACTGCACGATTATCTGGGGTATCATTCAGTCTCTGCTGTGTTCACCCTGCACGATGGATCAGCGACAGGAGCTTTCACACTGAAGACTTTCATGACTTCACAATAGGAAGAATCGCTGACATCTCTATCTGGTCCGCAAACTGATTTTGGGCATTTGTCAGCGACTCAAAATCAGGGCTAAACTGTGCAGTGTGAACTCAGCATGAGCTCCAATGTTGGGCAATTGAGCAAGGCCCTTAACCCTCCCTGCTCCAGGGGGGGGCTGTATCATAGCTGCCCCTGTGCTCTGACCCCCAACTTCCTCAGCTGGGATACGTGAAGAAAAGAAATCCACTGTGCTGTAATGGAGATAATAAAGCCTTCAGTTCTTCTTCTTCTAACAAACTATGGAGTTCAGGAACAAGTGTCCTTATACAGAGAACTCATGACACTTTAATTGCACACAGGTAAACTCCATACAGCTAATTTGACTATATAGATTTCAATATTAGGGGTATAGTTATGGCACACAGTTTGCTGCTTCACTAAAAATCTAATATTTGTGGGGTTTTTTAATAAAAAATGAAGTAAATCTTTAATGTCGTGAAAATTTAAAATGTAAGATTTTGAGCTATTTCTAGGTTCCTATTTAAATGTGAGCAAATGTATGATATTGACCATTTTAACTGCTTTGTGCAAAAGGTCACATTTTGAATAATCTCTTCTGCTGAAGCATGTGTTCAGATGACGGTTATGATGACAATAAAATGGATCAAGGTTTTTGGAGTTCATGAAAGCTTGAGTGTCAAGGGGACGAAATAAATGCTAAGAAACCATTCCAGACTGAAACAATACCAAATGCTGAAAAGTTCAAGGGGGGTAAATACTTTTGCATTAAGTATTAATAGGTTCTCTAACAAATAATTGCACATTCTAAAATTAATACACTATCTGCTTGTGAAACTCCCCTCAAAGTTTCTAGGGATTGGTCCATTTCTGTAGGCGCTGGTTCGCATCCTGAGCACAGCATACAAGAAGGTCTGTGTCTCAATTTACCTATAATACATCCAGATAATATCCCACAGATCACAGCGAGTGTGTCCCAATTAGAATTAGCCTAGTATGTTGATATCAATATCCCAAAGGTACTTGGATGGCCTACTATTTCTGGTAGAAAATGTAAATCCGTGCACACATTTTTCAGTGTCCTTGCGTGAAGGATGAAATTTTGTGATGATTTGCTTAACTGCATTCTAGACACATTTCAGACAGGTGTAAATAAAATGTGGGGACAAGGAAATGGTAAATTAAATGATGATATAGTATAAATAATGTAAACAGTAATAAATAAGGAAAAGCTGTAATGCAACCAGGAGTGTGTTAACTAGGCAACAACATTCTCTTCTGTTACATGACGTGTTAGTGTGTACTCTTTTGTCCCACACTCTCTTCATAAAAAAGAGTACTTTTAGTGCATAGTATAAGTAAGTGAATTGGGACACAGCACAGATTTCAACCAGACACTGGTGTAAATGCATGTGGAATAAAATCCAAATACAAGAATCATAAAACCACCAGGTGACAACAGGGACCAAACTTTCTAGCCATTCTGTTCATGTTTATATAGTGTAGTATAGAAACTATTTAATAAATTATGAGATCATTTCTCAGCTGACCTCCAGGTGGCGCCTGTTGATCTCATAGATGATGTCCAGGTGGCGAGGCAGGAGGTTCTGGAAGAGGTCTACAGGCCAGCGCTCCAGAGCCTCTGGCAGGACGGTGTGGTTAGTGTAGGCACAGGTACGCACGGTGATGTCCCATGCCTACAAGACGACAGAGAGGAAAGAAGAGGCATGAAAACATATGCAGGATAGGATCAAGAAAACATGACAAGAATCTGCTGTTATGGCAAAATAATCAACAGTCTAGTGGTGCATATTTCCTCTGATTTGTTAAGGCTGGCGTTTGAACAATACGTCATATTTTTTATCCATTTATAGTTACAATAAATGTTGTGGAATGTCCACGATACATGTTAATGATAATTTGATCATAAAGTTAAAATAAAATACACAAGACAGCTTGTTTAACACAGAAACCACAAAATCCTCTGCCTTGCTACTATCCTGACACTGGAGACTCCTTCCATACATGTTAAATAATCTTCTCTTTACAGACTCATCACGATTAATGTTGATGTTGATTTGTTATTTGTTGCTTTGTTAAATCTTTCTGTTATTAGGATGACATTATGTGGAACATCTGTCATACATGTCCATATGAATTAGTATAGAAATGATAATGTATTAGAAAAAAGCACATTTATGTAAACCTGTGATTATACAGGTTCTGAACAAACAGCTTCAATGGATAATGCCTGGAATAGTGACCTGGAAAAGAATGTTTACTATTATATGTGTACAACAAAATAGACTTTAGCCTACTATATCCCAGGACACTTTCTCCTCATCCAGAAGGATCCTCATTAGCTCGGGGATGGCGAGGGCTGGGTGTGTGTCGTTCAGCTGGATGGCCACCTGCATGCCGAAACACAGCAAGGACAATTCACAAAAATATACTGACTTTGAACTGGTTTGAATTAAGAGTGAATTAAATATATATATATATATATATATATATATATATTTTTTTTTTTTTTTCCATACCCTTATCAATATTAACAAATTTCCCTGATTTGTTATTAGATATTGATCTCTGGCTTGAATTATTAAAAAAAAAAGCTGCATGTCAATAGACCCTGTATGAACATGTTTGTTTACACTGGAAAATATTGGTTCAAGTTTAATACTCTGGAATTAGAAAATCTAAAGTAAAAATGTGAACTGAGAAATGTTTTATTGTGAAGGAAAAAAAATCTAATGTTATAGAAAAACAGTTATTATAACTTCATAGGTCACATGACAGTGCCAACAGGGTGGATGCAGTATGTCCAGATTGTACTGATACTACACACTTGTACTGATCAGTATGCACTGTATCAATGGGCGAGCGGTAGCTACTGAATCTAGTGCAGTGTGTAGTGTCACAGTACAACACACTTCATATGCATGATTACAGTACCTTATAGTCTTACAGTACCTTATAGTCTTACAGTATTTAATAATATGTTAGTCTATCAGTACCTTACAGCCTTACAGTATCTTATAGCCTTACAGTACCTTACAGCTTTTCAATACCTTATACTTTTACAGTACTTTACAGTCTTAGAATATTTTACAATATGTTACAGTCTTATAGTACCTCACAATCTTACAGTATGTTATAGTTTTTCAGTACCTTATACTCTTACAGTACTTTACAGTCTTACAGTGCCTTATAGTCTTACAGACTTACAGTCTCTTACATTCTTACAGTATCTTAGACTCTTACAATAAATTATAGCCTTAAAGTGTCTTATATTCTTACAGTACCTTACAGCCTTAATGTATTTTACAGTACCTTATATTCTTACAGTACCTTACAACCTTACAGTACCTTATATTCTTACACTACCTTACAGCCTTAATGTATTTTACAGTACCTTATATTCTTACAGTATCTTACAACCTTAATGTATTTTACAGTACCTTATATTCTTACAGTACCTTACAACCTTACAGTACCTTATATTCTTACACTACCTTACAGCCTTAATGTATTTTACAGTACCTTATATTCTTACAGTATCTTACAACCTTAATGTATTTTACAGTACCTTATATTCTTACAGTACCTTACAGCCTTAATGTATTTTACAGTACCTTATATTCTTACAGTACCTTACAACCTTACAGTACCTTATATTCTTACACTACCTTACAGCCTTAATGTATTTTACAGTACCTTATATTCTTACAGTATCTTACAACCTTAATGTATTTTACAGTACCTTATATTCTTACAGTACCTTACAGCCTTAATGTATTTTACAGTACCTTATATTCTTACAGTACCTTACAACCTTAATGTATTTTACAGTACCTTATATTCTTACACTACCTTACAACCTTAATGTATTTTACAGTACCTTATATTCTTACAGTACCTTACAGCCTTAATGTATTTTACAGTACCTTATATTCTTACAGTACCTTACAACCTTAATGTATTTTACAGTACCTTATATTCTTACAGTACCTTACAACCTTAATGTATTTTACAGTACCTTATATTCTTACAGTACCTTACAGCCTTAATGTATTTTACAGTACCTTATATTCTTACAGTACCTTACAACCTTACAGTACCTTAGAGCCTTAATGTATTTTTACAGTACCTTATATTCTTACAGTACCTTACAGCCTTACAGTACCTTACAGCACCTATCAGTACTTTATAGTCTTGCAGTACTTTGCAGCCTTATTATAACCTTCAGAAAAAAACAAACACTTGTCCCAGTAAATGTAATGAGACTTTTAAAACCCTCCATGTGCAGAATTCCAGTTCTCACCTTTTCAGGTAGCTTGGTCAGGTCGGTGCGCACCACCTCTGTCGAACCGAACTTAGAGGCCTTGAAGCGGCGGATGATGTCCTGAAGAGTAGCAGCCACCACAAAATACTCCTGCTTGAGACGGAGCTCCTTCCCTTCAAAGAACTGACATGCACACGCACACACACACACACACATACAGTTACACACACATACACAGATACAGCTCTGCCATTTTACTAGCAGTTTTCAGTTCAACTGCAATGAAAATAGAGTATTACAGCATAGTGTGGCTTTCTTCCTGTTAATCACCTGAATTGTTAACATAAAATTTGTACTCACATTGTCATTGGGGTAGAGCACACGGGAAATATTCTCAGCCAGATTCCTGTCCAGAACAGCCTGGATGTAGCCACCAACATTAACTGTTAAACACAGTGTGTGTTAGTGTGTTACAAACATGTTCAGATTGCATCGCCATTTTTCCCAACAGTAATTTAGGACTATTATATTTATATATATTATATAACTATTATACGTATGTTGTGTATAAAAAATAATCTAAGAGGCTCTACACATAAATAGAAATGTCTACTATTAATCTTGACATAGACAACAGTATATATGGTCAGTATACTGAATGAGGTATGATAAAGGACTCACAGTCCTTGAGGTTAAATTCGCAGGGGGCTTTGGCTGACCACAGTCTCATAGTGTTAACAACATTGTTTCTGTATCCAGGGACTGGAGTGTCATACGGCAGGGCCAGAACCACCTGTTCAAACAAACCGTCCATGCTTTAAAACCAACTTCTTTTAAGTCAAACACACAGCACATGTCATGAACACAAGACAATAAGTACATCACTTTAAAATACTTCATAATGAGTGAGTAAAGGTATCACAACCAAAGAATTTCTGGTAACACTTTCCACAAAGGTCATAACTATAATAAACTATGAACATATGAACACAAATAATGATATAATGCATTCATATTATATCATCAGGAAATTAAGCTTACAACTTGTGAAACAACTCATCTATAAATAAACATAATGCATTAATCAAACTAGAGCTCAATTTCTTCAGTATTGGTGATACGTAATGTGTCATAAATGCGGCTTATAATGCATCTGTTAACAACTCAGAAATCTGATATAAACATTGCTATAAATGTTTTTTTTTAGTATATGTATATATGTCTTGTGTGTATGATGCAATATTAATGCATGACAACATGCTCTGAATGTATTCATAGGTTGATATAGATAGTACATATGACCTTTATAGAGAGGTTCTTCATATAGGCAGACTGAGCGATCCTAACTGCTGCCATCATGTATATTCCTCAAATGCATCATTAACATCAATTAGTTCTTTGGAATTACTGACAACCATTTTGTATACCACTAAACCATCATCACTAAACATACAAGCTTAATGGAGACGTGACTATGTGACTGTATATAAAAGAGACGTGATTATGTAATAATAATATAGTAAGAAGAGGAAGAAGAATATTTTAAGTCTATGGGACAAGTTTCAACATCAAAATCTTGTTTTTACATTTTTCTGGCCCAGAAATAGGCCCCTCCCGCAAAAACTACTCCCAAGGCATCTATCTAGTTTTAATAGTGTGCAAAATGTAGGCTTGTAGATGTTTTCACTGCTTGTAGATGCTTGTAGGCTTGTTGATGTTTTTCATCCCAACAGTAGCAGGGATTTCTGAAAATTGCACACTGCTCCTTTAAATATTTGTGATGTTTCTAACAAGCTGGCTCAGTGTTAGCATGAGGCACTTTTTGCAAAGCATAAATATTTCATGATCAGGACACGACACCACAATGGTGTTGATGATGTCCATACCTGCGTGTCCACCCATTTGACCCCATCATCGTGGTGCTCCACTCGGCCGTAGAAGTGCACCGGGCGCATGTACTCTGGACGTGCTTTCTCCCAGGGGTTACCATAGCGCAGCCAATCATCTGCCTCCTCAACCTGTTAGACATCAGCCAATGGGTTATTGTTCACCCTCTCTTTATCTCTCTCTCTCTCTCTCTCACACACACACACACAGTGACTAACCTGCCAACCACTGACAATTTTCTGGTTGAAAATGCCAAACTCATAACGGATTCCATAACCATAAGCTGCCAAGCCCAGAGATGCCATCGAGTCGAGGAAGCAAGCTATGGAGAATATACAGAGGGAGAAGAATTTTAGCCTAGAATAATTGACAAAAATCTTACACACAGTTTGATGCCAAACTGAATAATATTGAATCCAACCTGCCAGACGGCCCAGGCCTCCGTTACCCAGGCCTGCGTCCTCCTCAATGTCCTGCAGCTCCTCCATATCCAGACCCAACTAGATAGAAGGGGACAGATTTAGAGAAGTTTCTAGGTGCTTTATTCCCTACTAGTTTTTATTGCATATCTCACCTGGTAGGTGGCCTCATCGCAGGCGCCCTCCAGGGCCAGATTCACCATGGTGTTCTGCAGGGTGCGGCCCATGTAGAACTCCAGAGAGAGGTAGTACACACGCTGCAGACAGCAGAGACAGACATTCAGTGAAAGTGATCAGGATACATGATCAGGCTACATTTGAGCTGCTGGTGTCAGCAAATGTGATACTTTAATGGTGTTCAAATTTTATTTTGGAATGAAATTCTGGGTTTTTATCAAAAGTTGGTCGGTTTTAACTTTAACAATGCCATTTGAGTAACTGCTGATAATGGTACCAGTGGGATTTAGGCCTTGTTTTATCAAGATTTTCTAGATATCATAAATCAATAAAATAATAATTACAATAAAATTAATTTGTGTTAGCCCAGCTTTTGCGTAGGTGCTAATCTGCGTTCATTAACACGTACACACAAGTCAGCTGGGTCTGTGTGCTTCACTACGATCGGTCAGTAAGGGTTCTCTTGGTCTGCGTCACCTCAGATTGCACTTACGGTCTGTCACCATCAGGAATGAAGTAGTGACAACAACTGTGTGTGTGTGTGTGTGTGTGACCTGGCATTTGTTCTTGTGTATAAATAACTACATTGGTGAGCCTATGAAAAGGTCTGACTGTCTTTGTGAAGAGGCCAGAAATTCATCCTGAAATGCTCTCTCTCTCTCTGTCTCTCTCTCTCTCTTTCAGGCATTCCCCAAAGACAACATAACAGCACAGAGACTTCAGGGTTTTTTTTTCCCTAAAGGTGAAACCTTTTCATTAAAATAATTTGATGTTTTAAGGAAATGTGAGACTGAAAGAGTCAATAAATCAGCTTGCTTCCTCTCCGCCTTTCAGTCCGCAGCCTAAATGCACAAACATCAATCCTAACATTCTACTTATGTAACAGGCTGCACACGGTTGCCAGATTGGGTTTATCACCTCCAACCCATTCATAAACAATTCCATATAAATAATATCATCAACCTCTTCCAAATGAATCCTGTGCTAACAAGGTTCTTTTTTTTTTTGCTTGTTTTTCTAAATAAAAAAATGCATCACAAAAGACTTAATATTTTTTAATCAAATTTAAAATTAATATGCTCTGTCGAGTAAGAAATAACAATCTGGTTCAAGCTAACAAGCTGATTCAAAGGAAATTAAGCCAGAAGGATAAAACCTGCATTAGATTATTTGGATTTTTTAGATATTATTAAACGACAATTATTAAATAAACCATCATAGAAACGCGCCTGCGCGCGCACACACACCACACACACACACACACACACAGGCAAGGACCTTCTACTGACACTATGACTAATGCAGATATTATTAATAAATGCTAGGTTTACATCTAAATAACCATAACTTTAACCTCAGTAAACATAAATGAATCTTTGACTCTTTAGGTTTTTATTTATTTTAGAAAGCTTTTTCATCTTAAAACAGACAAATGTCATGGCAAGGTCAAACCTGTTCCTATGTTTATTTGATCCTAAGATCCAAACACACGCACGCGCGCGCGCGCACATATATATATATATATATGCATATACATACACTGCGCAAAATGGCTACGTGCCGAATCGCACACTACCACACTACCACACTACACAGTAGCCATGTCGAACAGAATGTCACCAGTGGATTAGCATGCGCGTCGCCATGGCTACCTCTGCTCGCACTACCTAGTATGATAATATGCGGTTTGGGACAGAGCCCGTATGTGAGTGCAGGAAGCTGCAATTCGTGCTTACTTTCGGGTCCGTTTCGTAGTAGTGCTGCTGTGTCCTGATCCATCTGCCCACTAGGTGATCCCGCACGGTGTTGGCCAGCGCCAGGTAGTAATCCCGCTTCGTGGCCACATTGCGGTCCTTTACCAGGGTGAAATGCAGGTGCCGGTTGAAGTTGGTCTTCAGGTCGGCGACATTTTCCACCCCGGCGAGGCCGCGCACAGAGATCTGCTTCCTCCTGTCCTGGTCGGTCAGAGGCTTAGGCATGGTGACAGGATGACAGGCTTTAGTTGCGAGAAGACAGCAAGCTGCAGGGGGACGCGAAGCTTTAATCTCTCTCTCTCTCTCTCTCTCTCGCTCTCTCTCTCAGCTGCGGCAGAACCGCTGAATAGCTATGGGTCGTTCACGAACGAGTCGGTTCTTTGAACCGGCTCTCTGTTTGATGTAAAATAGAGAATCGACTCGCCTTAGAAGAAGCCGAATCTCAAACACAATGACATCAGTGCAGAGATTCTTACACGTTACACAAAAACTAATTGCAACCTTAATTGTGCAATGACAAAAACAATCACTTGCCAAAAATATCCCAAATGAGATACTAGAGGGGGGAAAAAACGGCAGTGAACCGTTTGGGAGATGAAAGAGTCGGTTCTTTTTGGTGACCTGAGCCAAAAGATCTGACTCACTGAAAAGAGCCGGAGTTTCCATCACTCGAATGCTCTACAGGCGCGCGCACACGCTCAGGTCCGTTAGGTTATTGCACTGGATGGGGTGGGCTGTTGCTGGGTAAGTTGCCAGATTGTGTGATTTCCTCGACCAGCTGACCATGTGCTAGTATTTGCGTTTAGTCGCAGTACATCTAGTAAACCAACCATACAGAACTATTTTGTAGGTGTATAATAATTAACCGAAGCCCATCTATGGTCAGCTTCATATACACTATATTGCGTAAACAATTTTGTGACACCCCTTCAAATCATTGAATTCAGGTGTTTGGCCCCTTAGTTCTAGTGAAAGGATCTCTTAATGCTTCAGCATACCAAGACATTTTGGACAATTTCATGCTCCCAGCTTTGTTAGAACAATTTGGGGATGACCCCTTCCTGTTCCAACATGACTGTGCACCAGTGCACAAAGCAAGGTCCATAAAGACATGGATGAGTGATGTTGTTGTAGAGGAACTTCACAGAGTCCTGACCTCAACCTGATAGAACACCTTTGGGATGAATTAGAGCGAAGACTGTGAGCCGGACCTTCTCGTCCAGCATCAGTGCCTGACCTCACAAATACACTTCTAGAGGAATGGTCAAAAATTCCCATAAACACACTCCTAAACCTTGTGGAAAACCTTCCCAGAAAAGTTGAAGCTGTTATAGCTGCCAAGGGCAGGCCAACTCCATATTACATTCATGTGCCTATAAAGACAAATGTCCCAAAACTTTTGCCTACATAGAGTATATAGTATCCATAGTGTCCAAGTATTTTCTAAGCATTTTGTCATATTTAAGGTATACACATAAGGTATATGAAATCAGCAACAACTTCATTGTATGTGTAGATTTGCAGCTTGAGAATGGTTCATGGTGAAATGGGGTTGTTTTTTTGTGTGCTAGTGATTATCCTGGAAACTGGATGAAAGCATCAATAAAAACAGACACCACAATAAATTATTAAGATACTGAAAATGAAACCGGGAAATGGTTTCAGATCACAGAGATGAATATTGGTTGTCACCTGTAGATGCCACTATTTAATCATCTCTTAAGTGAAAAACACTGTGGTACGAAAAGTCAAACAAAAAAAAGTGTCTGCCCCATTTCCATAGGAACTTGACATAAAAATGTTTTTGAATAAATTCTCTTTTAATCATTTTAAGTCAAAACACTTAATATTTAGGAAAATAAGAATAATTACCCCATAAGCAGATTTATTTTCCTGCAACCACATGCACTGGAGGTGTTTTATACCCCTGATACTACAATTTGCCAGCAAAAGAAATTTTTATTTTTATTTTTGACTTGCTCAATATTCATTAAAGCTTATCCACCACAGTGGAGCGATCATGTATGATATCTATAAAGTCACCATTTATTTCTCCTTTTTGAAATGTGTTGATTAGCTGAAAATCAGAGTACTGAATCTGCTGACCAGCTGCCACCTTTCAGAGACGTTAGATATTTTTGACACCTATCCACAAAGTTTCATCATATAAATGATCTTTTGCTAGCCAACATATTCTCTTAATCCAGTTATAATTAGACTGAAGTATTACTGGAGGATGTGGTTTGTCTACCTTATAAAGTAGCCATTGAGTAGATAGTGTTTTTATAGCAACAATAAAACATTTGAATAATCACATTAATCTAAACCAATGACCTGTGAAATGTAAACGCCGCCATTAGATTTAAGAAACTCAACAGCACGGAGATATAAACAGTTTAGTAATCATGTCTGACCACATGGGCTACAGGAGAGCTTTATATAGTAGCACTACCATAAGAGGCACATTCCTGGTGAGAGCCGTGACAAAAAGCAGGACGCTGAAGTTGAAATTGTTTCACTGATCTCATTACGTTGAAGATATTTGTACTGTATTTTAACCTTCCACCCCCTCCCAAAAAAGAGAGCGAGAGAGAGAGCTCAACATGGTGTTATTTTAATAGAAATGTATAATCCCCTTTATTTTAAGAGTACAGGAAATTAACATATATTCACTTTGTCCATTTTGTACTGTACATACAATAAAAAATAGTTGAGCACTTCAGGACTGGACAGTTGCACACAAAGCACAAAAAAAAAAAAAAAGCAAGCCTACGGGGTGGGAAAAACAAAAATAAAATTTAGACAATGGTATCAGACGACCCTTAAACAACCCCAAACGGACAAAGCTTCACATATCTGTTAGTCTGAATTAAACCCCTCAGTTTCAGTTCAATGGTTTTAGCATTTTCCTCCCAAAACAAAAACCCATATTAAATCATTCATTGCATCTTTTATCGAAATCCTGACAGAACTTTAAAGCTGGCTAGGACCGAGTGGAGCTACACAAAAAGACACTAGACTGAGAAAAGTGGGGCAACAAGAGTGGAATAGTTTTCTTGCAAGAAGCTGTCAGGAATACAAATGTAGTTCGACTTCTGTTTAACATCAACAGACCGAAGTAGCTTCAAGTTTTTGTACACACTCTTGAAACACAGACATTTAAAAAAAACAAAACCTTTTTGGAATTGCAAAAGCACAACATAAATGAAGAGTCTGCCCACCTGTATTTATTACTATGTAAATGTGAGGCCATTTCAACTTTTATTTAGCTGAAGTTAGCATTACAAAAATATTCAGACAACAAAATATTATTTTAAATGTGAATTAACAAAAAAACAAAAAAAAAACAAAGCCATTTGGATGCAAAACGTCCTCCGATTCATTCGAGATGAAACCATCTGATTTTGTAATGAGCAAAAAAACAATGAGGATTTACATTATACCTGTTCAATGACTGTGGTTTGGAATGTCATTTAGCACAACCAATGAAAGGAAGGCCCTACACACACACACACACACACACACACACACACAATTCCCTGCACATCAAAAAAAAAAAAAAAAAAATTATCTACCAACTGAACAAACACTACAATTTTAAAATCAGAAGCAAATTAAGTTAAGCAAATTTACACATTTCAACCACACTAGCCTTTTTTTTCTCTCCAGTATTACAACATACATCAAGTAGAACCAAGTCATGTTGTCCTCCAAGCTTTGTCATGTGGTCAATGTGAGGGCATTTAATTTTGGGGTGGTGGGGGAGGGGGGGCAGGTGGCATCCCAAACGGAGGCATTCCTGGGATTCCCATCATGGTAACAAAGTTGGGGTCCATAGGTGGAGGAGGAGGAGGGGGTGCATACATCATGCCTGCTGAGCCTGGGGGTGGTGGTGGGGGAGGAGGAGGGGCACCAGGGGGCAGTGGGGGCTGAACTCCAGGAGGAGGGGGCACCATGGAGGGGTTTCCCATAGGAGGAGGGGGTTGGGCAGCAGAGCTTGCTGCTGGCTGGGGTTGCTGCCATGGAGGCAGGTTACCTGTAGCTGGGGTGGATGTGGTAGTAGTATCTGTAATAAACAGAAAACCATGGAACAGACTTAAAAATTAAGCATCAGGAAATATGGGGTGAAATACATTTTAGTCTAAATAACACTGTCTATGGTATGCACTTACTCTGCTGCCATGGCAGTGGGGCACTGGTTGCCATGCTGCTGGTGGGAGGAGGGGGTGGGGCCTGCTGTTGCCAAGGAGGCAGAGGCCCGGACGGGGGTGGGGGTGGTTGGTTATTGGGTGGAGGTGGAGGAGGTGGCATCATGCCCATAGGAGGAGGTAACAAACCTGGAAAGTGAAATAATTTTAAAGTTTAAATCAACACTAATTAAAACATTTCATATATATATATATAATTGATTTGCAACTCACCCATAGGGTGTCCATGAGGAGATGGGCCCTGGCCCATGGGCGGAGGGGGTGGTTGCATCCACGGTGGGGGCATGCCATTAGGGTTGGGAGGCATGGGTGGACCACCCATGTTGGGCATGGGAGGTGGGAAGTTGTGGGGACCTCCATGACCACCTGGGCCGCCATGCATGCCATGGAAGTTCCTGTTATCTGAAGGGCCCGAGTTCATCCAGGGAGGACGGTTCTAGACAAGAGATGGGGAAAAGAGTAAGGTGGAATATGGGATGAGTGAGAATGAGGGTGAGTGAGTGCACAGTCCTGCTCAAGATATGATGTGGTACTTCATCAGAGGTGTTGGATAAGTGTGAATCTGATCTCTAAAGGCAGATAGAGAGCAGAACTGCTCTGGCATACTCACTGGAGGTGGCTGGTTGGTGTTGGGCCCAGTTCCACGGGGTCCACTTGGAGGGTTGTTGTTGTTGCCGTGTCCACCACTGGATGCAGGAATTGGAGCCTCTCCCAGTTCAGCCATTAGAGACAGATACTCTTTATCCATACGGGCCTTATCCTGAGCTGACTGGGGTGGATCACCTTGCCTCTGGGTATAAGTACTACAACAGGATGAGATTCATAGTTGAACACACAATGTTCCCGAACTGGACACAGTACTATATTGGTGTTATATCTACTATATACACATACACACAACATAGCAGACAAACTCTTCAGTAAAGAGTCAATCACAGGTTTTTCCTATTACCTTGTAAACTTGCAGTCAGACGCAATATGTCCAGCTCCTCCACACTTTGTGCACAGAGTAGTGTTGGTAATGCTACGAGGCTCAGAACTTTGCCAAGGGCGCAGGATCCTTAAGAAGGAAACATAAGGTTATGATAAATGTGCTAGTAGTCATATATGTGAGAGAGAGAGACAAAGATTGTGCACAACAGTAACAGATACTTCTTGTCTGTAGATGGCACAATGTAATCTGTAAAAAAGTAAAAAAAATATCAAATGTTCTGGCTTCCAAGAAATCTCATTTTCAATGAACTTAAAGGAACACTTTCAGAAATTCACACATTCTAGCAGATGTCAAAATATCTACAGATAAGCCTTTCATTTTTTAAAAACAGGAAAGGAACTAGCTGACTGGTTGTTGAATAACCCCAAACATCCGACCAGTAAGGCCATCATTTTCTTTGGTTAAAGTCTGACAAGTCAACTTTAAATAAAAACACTCAAGGTAGCGGCCACATGTATCTGACATCTGAGTTTATAGACTCATTGTAATGCAGGCTAATAAACAGGTTTGCAATTGCATCTGTGACACTAAATATATATAAATAAAAGATGTCTTTCAAGAGAATTGTATTGTGCTTGTAGACCTAGGGTTGGTATTAATTAAGCTGTTACCTGTTATCATCCTCTCTCAGAGTGCCGTTGAGTCGTGCCAGCTCCCTCAGCTGCATCTTCCTCAGATCATTCTGATCCTCTGGGGTCTCAATACCCTGCTTCAGGATATTACGGATCTAGGGAGAACCCAAAATCAAATTCAGCCATAAGCTTTACAAACAAGTGCAAGGCCTGTGCAAGGCTTTGTCACAGTCATAACCGACCTGTTCTACTGCCTTCTTGACGTTATCCATGGTGTTGGCAGTGACCAAGGCATGTAGAGGCTCGTCCTCTCCTGGGAGCATCTGTCCGTCCTTACGGCCCACTTTGCCCTCCTTAACAGAACCCTTCCCACGAATCATGATCTTAGCACAGCACTCTTTCTCAATGTTCTTCAGCGTGTTGCCGCTGTACCACAGAACAGGAACACAAAGGCAGTCAGTTAAATCTGCATGTAGGCCAAAACCTTTGATTAAATCCATTTGGTTTTAGTTCACGTGTTCATCCAGAACAAGGCTCAACTGTAAATTCTAGTCTTGGATACCATCACAGCATTAGCACTGCACAGTAATCTATGTATGACACATACCGTGGCCCAATGAGAAGTCCAACAAAGTTGATTTCTGGATACTCGTCCTGTGGGATCATCACTTTATCACTGACTCTCGTGGCTGGAGGCCTAGAACAAAGATAAACAACTTTTAGAAATTAACCCTTAACATCCTCAAAAGCTAAATCAGTCAAACTTGATTCTCACCACCAACCAAGAGGTTTGAAACACTTACTTATAGTCAGCAGGGGGCTTAAACTCTGGGTTCAGCCCAACCATCTCAGTGATGAGTGAATGTCTCTCCTCTTCCATTTTTTTGCGGGTGCGGTACTCACGTGTGTTCAACCGCTTCCCCTCGCTGTTATAGATCGGCTCAGGAGAAGGTGACCTGCTGAGGAAGAATTAAGAATACAGAGAAAAAAATGTACACACAATTTTAAAAAATAATTTAAAGGAATTGCAAACACTGACTTTCCTGAACCTAACAAGACCCTAATTTATCTTTTTTAAAGGTCACTTTAAAAGTGCACAGGATGCCCCAGTGTCATACCACAGCAGATCATATTGATTGGGGGGGGGGACCCCATCCCTTGGCAGAGAGAAGGGGGAAACTGATTGGTTTTTTTCACTGGGGAAGATCAGGAATATAATGATGCCCTAAATTTTAGGGATGGCAGCATATGAAGTTTGTCAGGGACACCCAAACATCAAAACAGATCTTAGTTTTATCTACTGTATCTACAACAGGGGCAAAAAAAAAGAAATCAATGTCCACTTTGGACCAATGGGGTAACCAACACAATTCGGGATCAGTGTCTCTCTGTGGAAACTGAACTACCCCTTCACACTGAAGCAGGTGGCGCTCTGGCGCAGGAAGTCTTTGGATGCATGTAGCAGACTTCACACCCCTGAGGAGAGCATTCTAGCTTCGGCTCCAATTGTTACCTTACCCTTGGATGCTGCTGAAAACCTGTTATGCTGCGTTACGAAGCTCTGTGCTTGAAAAAGGTTACGAGAGGGGAATTTGGGTTAGAGAAAATAAATTGTGATTAGACAATAAACCTTTGTGAGAGGTCTCAAAAAAAAGAGAGACGACGTTAACAGGTTCATGAGACAGCGCAAAAAAAGTGAATCAATAAAAAAAAAAAAAAAAAAACCAAGTCTCACGCTTTTGGCTCGCAAACTCCAGCGCTGGCAACCTGAAAGACCCTTTTTAGCGTAGCGGAAGTGGGGGTGTGATCCTAAATCCTGGAGTGAGCAGATCTTCTCAAACAAACCTTGTTTTTGGCCGTGCTGTGGAAACTTTGGATTAGGATCATGCTGGAGAGACTACGGCAGGAAGAGATAGCTGGCTAGCAAAGAGAGACTCTCGCTTGAGCAACATTAAAATTCCAGCTTTAAAATTAGAGGCTTATGCAAACTATGCGCAAGCCATCATCGTCATTAGGGTTATGGTTACACCAGGAAGGACAGTGTTCTCCAAGAGCGGTCTTCCAGGGAAGAAATCTGGCATACTGTGAAAATTCCTGGACAACATGGTGTAATTCCCTTTATGGAAAATCATTAGTGACCTTCACAAAATTCAGCAATTCAAAACTGAAGAGGAGAGCGTTTTAAAATCTGTAAAACTAAACTATGGGTTTTAGTAGGGGCTGCCTTAAAAGAGCTTTACCTTAAATACACAAAATGAAGATGTATGTATTTTAAAATGTCCAGCTACATGTACTACGACTAAAAAGGGAAAACATACAACTGATTCTTTTTCTTATTCACATATTCAGATACTAAGTTCTAAGTCTAAGTAATTCATTCACTTACACAACAATTTCATGCATACAACTGAACTATGTGTATATAGCAAATATACAACAAAAATAACGAATTATATACACCATTCTTCTGGTCAGCCAAAACATTAGTGGATTTTTTTTTAAAAACATTTGATGAGGCACAATATATTAGATACCCACCACCAGCATTAAGTGCTTCATCATGACATATTTTAAGCTCAAATTTGCTGCATAAAAAGCAAAACCGTATACTGTCACATCATGTAAAAAAAAATAGCATGCCTATAATTACACACTGGAATTAAGTAGAAAAACACTACTACCCTACATGTAAAAATCTACTTTACTACAGAAAAGGAAATAAATTCTTATTACTGATAGTTTATTAGATATCGGTCAGATCTGGAATAAAGTTATTCTCCCTGGATTGTTTAATTAAAGTAAAGGAAGCATGCAAAATGTGCAGATATCTAAAACTAATAAAAAACCATAAATCGTTATTTAAGCTAAATTGCTAAAGGGGGTGACAGGATTAAAATAGAATTTAGGGAGGGGGGAAAAAAACTAGAAAGAAAAAAAAAAAAACCTAGCCATTTGATGGAATTTAAGACATCTAAATGAAAAGCTAGCCAAGTTTCTTGCTCTAACTCGAAAGGTTAATTGACTGTACAAATGATGAAGTCAAGAACTGAGATGATTTGCAGTGTCAAAGTGTGAAATGCTTCCTTTTCTTTAATACCAACTGCTTAGCTTTAAAGGTGAATTCCACCCAAAAAAAAATTCTCCGGCATTTTCATATTTGCCTAGCCGACATTTCAATGATACTGCTTTCCAGTATAGAGAAATGTTACACATTTGTTTTCTTATTAAACCATTATACACATCTGAGGGTTAAAAAAACATATATTTTAATATTCTATATACTGGAAGGTATACATCTGGTTAAACTAAAATTTCTCAGCATGTCACCGACGGGCAAGTACGAAAATGATTTTTGGGAGGAATTACCCAAGAGCCAAGCATTCATCATGCCTTTGCCTATCCATATAAAATGGTTAACTGAAAGGTGGGGGGGAAAAAATAACTCCAACTACTGTGACCACATATACATTCATAAAGAAAGGGTCAAGAGTGGTAATGGTTTTTAAAATGTTATATGTTAACTTAAAAAAAAAAAAAAAAAAAAAAAAAAAAAAAGAGAGAGAGAGAAAGAGAGAGAGAACAAAAACAAAAACAGGAGAAGCAAAGACATGATATCCCCTAACATAATCCCTGGACAATTACCAAACTTAAACCTCGCTTAACCACTACCATGGCTACATTTCTAAAGACATGACTGAATTACTTTCCTTATGTGTATCCTCTATAAACATCGAGCCATTTTCTTTAAGATTTGGCTTCATAACTGACAACAGATAAAAAGAGGTAAAGAAGGTGTTACTGTTGTTGGGTTTAAATGGTTATTCCGACCTGTCCTCAGGATTAACAGGGATTCCCAGGTCTCCTGTACGCAGTTTACGAGTCAGGTCTTCGATCTGCAGTTGGACTGGAAGAAATCAGGTTAGGAAAGAAAACAAAAAACAAGGATGGAGAAAAATGTGGTTAGCAGAAAAAAACACCCCAAGACAAAGAGAGCATTTAAATTCTCAGTGGCAGTCTCATTACAAGTCATAAGAAGAAACAATATGATTAACAAGATACATGATCAAGACTTTCAGTGCTATAACACAGTCTGAAACCCTTCCTAATATCTGGAAAAGAGCAGACAAACAGATTTGGACTAGGAATAATAACTCCTATGCTCCTAGGGAGCCTGGAATGAAAGCAACTCTTTTTCCTTAGACACACAGCAGTAGCAGTATATACAGAATACATACAACTGAAGAAAACATGGACGGTTAAAATTTACATTCGGGAGGAAGGGTTTCAATTTAAAGTCACAATTATTTCACAAAACATTTCATGAGAAAATGTTCACTGAGGCAGGCTTCCACTGCATGCCACCATGCTTATTCATACATCTTTACTGTCCAGTTTCACACAGCTTTCCTTTTCTGCTGCTTATTACTACTACATTACCAAATTTTTGTTTATTCTGAACAAGTGGTGCCACAAAAAGGAAGTCTGCCAGAGTAAAGTGGAGTTTCTCTGAAAACTGACAAGTAATCATTCCTAAAGTTTAGTGATCTGTGCCACAGAACAACACTGAAATTTCACTGATAGCATGCCAGTTTTATTGTGAATGCACCAGATTTGCATGGTTACCAAAAAAGAAAAGCACAGGGAGAAAGTTAGGCTGAGGATAAAGTCTCAGGCTGCGTTAACATTGCTGATGTCATTAATGGAAATAGACGATGACTGACAGAGCGCATGTGCTAACCTACAGGCCTGTAATGAAGGAAATTTCTCTTTCGGCATACAGCATATAGAATGCGTTTCGCATATACATATAGGTGCCAAAAATAACAAAAGTGAACATATCTATAAATCCGGGATACAAGCGGACTGCGGGAGGGATCAGCCGTTATATTTTAATACTCGTCAGTAACTCATACTATTGTCAACAGGCCCATTTTACCAGAAGTTAAATAAATGCTATTGCACAGTTAAGCGTTTCACATATTGAATGTTTCCAGCAAGGTATGTTAAATAATCATCAAACTGGCCACGCTTAATCTAGAATAATAATTGGGCCATTAGGACGGAACCTGCCCAGGGAGGTTTGTGCTGCGAAACCCATGCATAAAACATATCCTTGTGGAATGGGTTGAGGAAATATTCGTGAAGGGACAAAATATAAGATTAGTCACATGCGATTTGGAATATAACTAAACCACATGCTACCTTAAGAGCAAGCACCTAACGGAAATGGAGACACTGAACTTATTACACAGCACACACACATACACACACATACACTGGTGATGATGATGACTGCAATTCATGTTAGCCCCGCTTTGCCTGCTCTGCAGCCAATCAGAATCTGGTTAAAACATTTTCCATGGTTAACATGAGCAGCAATGATATCCTACAGCCAGACAACTCACAACAAGCAGCAACATCAGAGAGGCTGTGGCTAATATGACAAACAGCTAAATTACAGTGCACGGTTTGTGAGATTTGGAAAGACCCCGAACAAAATTTGAGGCCAATTTAAAGTGACCGTGTACTCGAGTTTCAAATATGCCCAGACATTAAAGAGCATCACTGCAAATTTGTAGACCTGCACTGCATCTTACTACTCTAGCAGTGTTCTGGCATGCATGTTCATTAATGTCTGAACAACACGTAGCAAGTCAGTTCAACAACCACGTCCTCTGAATGATGTGCAAATTGTTATGAAGCAATGGGCACATAACATTTTGTACTGAAAAGAAATGAACTGAAAAGGGGAGCTGTAGGGATGTACAGAGGTGTATATACTTTGCAGGATGTCCACCAACAGGACAGATTAATCTCAGAGAGAGAAAAAAAAAAAATCAAATCTCATAATTACCTATATAAGCTCTCTCTTGTTCACGAGTAAGGCCAGGAGGGATGACTGTGGGCATTCCTGGGATAACGGTCTTCTGATCGGGAGTTTCGCTGCTCCAGCGACTCCTTTTCCTCTTCTTCATACTCATATCTATCAAGGATGGGTGTTGAGGTGTGAATGAACAGCACCATATCAAGCGTTTACACATCAGAGTTATAGAAATGATGCATTTTATTAGGTAAATTGTAGATCTACAGGATAATTGTTGTCTGTATCACATTTCTGTAGTATATAAACTTGCATACAACCCATTCATCACTGAAATGGTACAAGCTACAAGACCACCACCCAGTGAACATGTGTGCTGCTGGTATGAATATTTCAGGGTGTTGTGTACACTTAGTGGCCACTTTGTTATCAACATCCACCTTACTGGTGTGAAGTTAAGAACTGAACAATTCTACAATTCTTCTAACCACTCAGTCCACGTTTCTATATAGTCATGCATAGTCCTAGTCGTATAGTATAGTGCATAGTCTTAGTCGTATAGTATAGTGCAGTCTTGTCGGCAGAAATTTAATCAGGGTCCTAAACAGTCCTTGAACCTGTGTACACTATGCACCATTCAGCTATAAAATTATGAGCACTGACCGGCGAAGTGAATAAGACTGATTACCTCCTCATCATGGCACCTGTTAGTGGGTGGGATATATTAGGCAGCAAGTGAACATTTTGTCCTCATAGTTGATGTGTTAGAAGCAGGAAAAATGGGCAAGCGTAAGGATTTGAGCGAGTTTGATGAAGGGCCAAATTGTGATGGCTAGACCACTGGATCAGAGCATCTCCAAAACTCTAGCTCTTGTGGGGTGTTCCCGGTCTGCAGTGGTCAGTATCTATCAAATGTATCCTTTAAGTCCTGTAAGTTGCGAGGTGGGGCCCATGGAGGCTACACTTCGCAACTTACAGGACTTAAAGGATCTGCTGCTAACATCTTGGTACCAGATACTACAGCACACCTTCAGGGATCTAGTGGAGTCCATGCCTCGACAGGTCAGGGCTGTTTTGGCATCAAAAGGGGGATCAACACAATATTCAGGCAGATGATCATAATGTTATGCCTGATCGGTGTATACTCACAACCTATGGAAGCAGGGAGCTCCATTGAGCCACACTCTATATACTGTCTGGCCATATTGCAGCCTTGATCCATCAATGCAAAACTGCTGATTGTTTATAATGGAAAAAAAGGGTTGATGAAATGACTAACCAAAAACCTCTGAGTACTGCGAAAAACTTGGCATAACAACTGGCAAAACTTTTAACTGGCAAGACTCAGTGATTTTAACCAGAACTGCAAAGATCAGTAAAGTGGATCAGTTAGATAAGAAAAGCGCTTTATAAACACAGAAATGAAGCTGGTTCACAGGAACACGTCCACTCAGGACTATCCTCTGCATATTGCGCAATTACAAGATGGCGGACTCGGCACGAGCACATTTTAAATATTTACTCCGTGACCGCCGTGTATACAAAATAATCCTTCTTTAGAGTAAAAAATGCTGAAAATTCTGGTTTATCAATGAGTTGAGAGGAAATTCCCACCATAATTTATATAAACGTGCACATGTAGCAAGCAAACATAGAGCCTGCGTGAAGCCAAGGTGAAAGAACTACTGTGAGGAAATGTTTACAAAACGTGTGTTTAGGGGAAAAGTAAGCAAATAAAGCCTAGATATAACCGCGTAACTAGTAATCCGTCTAACTAGTAATCTGTGTAACTAGGTATAACTAGTAAAAGGACCTAAGATCTAAGTGCTAGGTCAGGGTGAATGGGGCTACAGCGTGGAGCAGCACTGCAGTCTCTGAGCCGTGTGTTAGCAAAGCTGCAGAGAACTAACTCCGGGCCTATGGATTTGTAAAGTGACGAACAATTTAACCAACAGTCGAATACAAAGTGTTCATCTGATTTATTTTGCACTTTTGTGCAAAGTACTGTTTGTGTCTCGCGCCAACCTTCGAGAAGGTTCTGGAGAGGAGGCCACGCAGGAGCGCGCGCGCACACACACACACCTCCGCCACAATGGCTAATGCTAAGGTTAATTAAAACAGCACCCCACGCAGATGATACTTTACCTCCGAGTTGAGATTGCGGTCCGAGTTGTGGGTTTGGTAATGAACCTGCAGCCCCGGGAAATCCTGGGAAAGCGGCACCCGGCATCTGGGGAAAGTTCTGGAGCGGGAAAGAGGACGGAGGCCCCGGCGGAGGCATTAAGCCAGCACCGGGCCCCGAGTCGAAGCCCCGTTTAGCGCCGATACTCGGGTGCAGCTTCCCCAGCGGGGTTGCGTTTGCTCCCGTTGCCATTTCCTAGTGTGTGTGTATATATCTTCCTTTAATCCGTCGAGTTTATTTTGCTTAAAAACTGACGTCTTTTACGAAAACAAACTGGAACACACCAAATACTATAACAGCCTTCCCTATGTCACGGTCCGGTTGGCCAAGATGGCGCCGTTAAGGTGGACAAAGAACGATCGGGGTCGACCTAGATGCCATCTGATTGGTCAAAATAGGTGCCAATCATTACGTATTGAACTCGTATTGGACGGAAATTCCGTTACGTTGTACCGCCTTTATGTTTTTTTATTGAACAGCTATTGGATGAATCAACAGTGAATAACCAGGGCTTAAAAATATCACACGCTGAGCACGCGCCAGGCCATCTTCAGTACTACAGGAGGAGATGTCTGTGTGAAGATGTTACTCATGGGGAATCCTGATAGCACCATTTTCTAGTTTGTAAGGAGTAGGATGCTGTTGGAATGGCGATTTCAGTGGGATGAACAGATCTACAGCATGTGGTGTGGAGAGTGGTAGCTGATACACATGGATAAAAAAACCACCAAAGATTTGGATCCAGTGAGAAGAAACAACTTTGACACCACTAGACTCCATCCCACATCCAAACTTCATTTAATAAACAAATTGTTCGTGACACTGAAATCATGGAAATCACCTCTTTGTTTGAAAAAATGAGTGTTCCTCTGGTCATATGTGTATATGTGATTTGCATTCATTAAGTCATCATGATTACACTATGTAACAAATTTTTACTTTTTTCTTGTTCCTGGGAAATAAGTGTTATTTCCCCCATTCTTTGTAACCCAAATAAAGAGAAAAAACCCATCTTAGCCATGAAAGTTTGGGTTAGTTTTGGGCAGGTTTTTTTTTAGTACAATGGGCTAATTCTGAGGTTTTTGTTCTCTTAAAAGCCCACACCCAAACATCAAGAGGCTTAATGGCTTTTTTTTAAAAATCATTTTCCATCAAGAGTAATTGGAAAATGTCATTCACTACCCAGGAACAAAAATCATGTTACATCATGTTATTGGCATATCACATCAGACAAAAAGGTAATATGAAGAAGTTTATAAACAATAAGCATGTTAAAATATGAATACAAATAAAGAGGAATAAATGTTAGGGATAAATAGTAACTTAACTTTAAACTTTCTAATTTATTCTATGTTTCTATACTGAATAATTTTATAGGTACATAAATAATAGTTGTAAATATTTAATATTCTCTGATTATATAATAATAATAATAATAATAATAATAATAATAATAATACATATTATTATTGTTGTTATTAATAATAATTTATTACAGGAAGAGGTCATCTTTGGTTATGGTACCACAATCTAAACATCTACACATTTTCATAATCCTATACTTATTATCAATAATACAGCCTTGATGAAGGAAACAGGCAGGAAAAGTCATAAGATAAGATAAGATAAAAATAAATGAAATAATCTATATATACACAATTGTATTCAGAAGTACAAAAAGTATTGAAAAAATATCAATTAGATATAAAGAAATAGATGAAAAATAAATGAAATAAAATATTCTACATATATAAACAAAAAGGCTGTTAGGGAACTAGAACATATTTGCACGTAATAAGATATTGCATTATAAATATTATATTCAGTGTGTTTGGGTGCATGCATGATTCCCACCTTGCACCCCGTAGGCTCCGGATCCTCTTCAACCATGAGCAGGATAAAGCAGTTACTGAAGATTAGTGATGAATTGTTTAATTGAATATACACTGATCAGCAATAACATTCTGATCAGTGACAGGTGAAGTGAGTAACACTGATGATCTCCTCATCATGGCACCTGTTAGTGGGTGGGATATATTAAGCAGCAAGTGAAGGTTTTGTCCTCAAAGTTGATGTGTTAAAAGTGGGAAACATGGACAAGCATAAGGATTTGAACGAGTTTCATAAAGGGCCAGACTGTGATGGCTTGATGACTTGATCAGAGCTTCTCCCAAAACTGCAGCTCTTGTGGGGTGTTCCTGGTCTGCAGTGGTCAGTATCTATCAAAAGTGGTCCAAGGAAGGAACAGTGGAGTCATGGGGAGCCAGGGCTCATTGATGAAGGTGGAGAGTGAAGGCTGGCCCGTGTGATCCGATCCAACAGATGAGCTACTGTTGCGCAAACTGCTGAAGTTAATGCTGGTTCTGATAGAAAGGTGTCAGAATACACAGTGCAGGATGGGTCAGGGCTGTTTTGGCAGCAAAAGGGGTCCAACACAATATCAGGCAGGTGATCATAATATTATGCCTGATCGGTATGTGTGGGTTTAAGGGTAATTATTATGCTTTGAAACAGGAAAGCATCATGGTAAATGTGTAGAAACAGGAGTCAACACATGGTGTATGCGAGTTTACAGTGTATATCCACCCAGTTGCTAGATTGTTAGGAGCACTCTTACCTGAACCCTGCTTCATCTGATACACTTATACCAGAGCAGGTACACACCACATCACTGCTAGTGATGCTTCAAATCATTAAGTTGGCTCTTATGGGTGATGATTAAGAGCCAGCTCACACGAGTATGTCACTTGCTTTGATTTTGTTGTGTAAATTGCGGTGTAATATAATCCAAGCTTATTACAGCCGAGCTGTTCTTTAGTGTGACGTATTTGGCTCTCAGCTGTGTGAGGCTGTGTGAACCAGTGCATGGCTGCTTAGTGAAGTTGATCAGTCATATCTAAACTAATCGCTTCAATGAAGCACAGGCACATTAGCACAGTAAGCATCATGCACCATGCTGATTTTATCATTCAAATGAAGGTTTCGGGGAAACACGGGGAAGACGTGGTTAAGCAAGGGAAAACAATCACTTGTCCAAATGTTGGGGGGGGGGGGGTGATCCAATTTTACATCTTGACAGCATTACAACAGGAAGTTTTCATTGAATTGCTGAGTAAGGAATAATCCAGAGCAGGGCATGCTGTAACAGGAAATGTTCAGTTTTCATCCTGATGTGCAATCACGAATGAATAGTAATGGGTATTTCAATCAGTTTTGTCTGTCTTTTTTGTCCTTCAGAATTTCACTCTAAACCGGTGAAGTTAGACATTAGCCTGTTGTATCGTTTAATAAAATAAATGCATAAAAATGACATACAAGAACATCTGCATACAGTGCCTTTATTAAGGAATAAGTTGCATACAACTTATCACAAAGTTAAATCCTATCATTGCAACTGCTGCTACTACTAGTACTGCTGCTGCCGCCTGTGACCTTTCCAATGGGATCATTTTATTACACAAGAAATTGGTTCAATTAATTAAAAAAAAAAAAGCACACTTTGCAGTGGTCAAATTTTGATGAAGTACAGATCTATAAAATTGACCAAGGGGTCTCGTAATTTACTAGATTCAAACATAAAGCTGTATTTTGTATCATCAATTTCTTTTGGAGCTGCTGTAGAGTCTGCATTTCATGATGATTATTCATGCTGAAAAATGTAGAAGCACAGAACAAAACCGACATTATTAAAAAAATAAATCACTGTATTCGGAGCCCAACACCCTTTTTTTCTTTTTTCTTTTTTTTTTTTGGATAGCGTGGATTTTTAGATTCATACAGAAATAATGACATATCAACACAAGGAAATCACAAAGAAAAGGTATGACTGCTCAACAATCTGAACTTTGCAGTTCAATGATATTTACTGGCTGGGTTCAAAATCAACAGGTCTTAAACTGCTAGAAACCTGGTTTCAGCTGATTTATTCTACGCGTTTAAGGAAATGGTTCCAGTTTTGATTTAAGATTACAATATTTTAAGTAGATTAGTCAGCATCTATGCTAAAAAAAAAAAAAAAAACCTGTAACGTCAGAAGGAAAACGAAACCCCACCCAGTTGAGGATTACAGATATTATTCCTAATCAGTATTCCTATATGCCTAATAAAAGCATCGTGTAAAAAGTTTACAGAATCCCAAATGTGTAATCATCTCATCTACTCAGGCAGGATTTAGGTATCGTGTTCTCTCAGTGGAAGATGGAGAGGGGGGAAAGCCAACCAACTAAAACCAGGCTGAAAATGTTAGCGAAGAGTTAGTGCTACTGTGAGAACACCTACATGAAATACTGAACTAAAAACATACAACTACTAGAATAAAGCACCTAATCTGCTCCACCACACTCAAGCACCATAGTATTCACTGTAATGTTAAAAGTGATGACTGAATGACTTTGTGTCTGTGGAAGCATGATTGAAGAAAACCTGCAAAAAAAAAAGAACAAGAGGCATCACAACACAACCAGTTAATCATTATAGATCACTCAAGGATTTCCTGCTAGGATTATGACTGCACCGTGTGGGTAAGCTTAAACAATAAGAAAAGGGAAGAAAAAAAATTAAAAATAAATCGACTACATAATATATTTCACATGATAGCATGACTACTCAATACAGAATGCTACACACGCGTCCAGAAACATCACTAGCGTTATTAACATCCACTGTAATGTATAGTCTGTGTTGTGCACACGTATGAATCGCGCACAGATGTTAGCTTAATACGCGTAGCGTGCCCGGTCGGCGTAAGGATCCCGCGGCATGTCAAACGCAGAGCTCCGAGGAAGCGAAGAGATGGGGGCGACATGCGCGCGATCATACGCGTATCCTTCCACCTCGAGAGGGAGCCTTCGAATCGGGCTCCTATCACGGCCGTAGTACGAAGAACCCGGAGCCTGAGGAGGAGCGAGGGGGTTTCGCTCATAGAGGTCGAGGCTAGACGAGGGCATGCGCTCTGTGCTTATGGCCGAGGACGCAGGGGGAGGAGGAGGGCCGGGGAGCGGGACAGCTTGTCTGTCATCAAAATAACTGCCTCCATAGGGACGCGCACGATACTTTTCGTAGTAGTCCACCACCCCGTACGGATCCCGTTCGTCGTAGGACGCTCGCCGCGCAGGGAACCCGGGCACCGCGCTGCCGTAGCTGACACTGCTGCTGTATGCCGCCTCACTGCCGTACGTCGCGCCCATGCCGTATCCCGCCGCAACACCGAAACTCATCGCACCGTTATAGCCAGTACCCGTGCTTGTGCTCGTGCCCATGCCCATGCCCCTGCCATACCCAGGACCCCCATAACCAGCACCACGGGAGAAGCTTTGCACAGGCCCATAGCTGCTGCCAAAGCTCGGATCGCCATTGAAGCCCTGTTGGAAACCGCGACCACCACCGCCACTCGCACCGAACCGGGGAGCACCATATCCCTCTGAGCCCTGGCTCTCACGGTAGGAGCCGTTCTGGTCAAGTGGGCACTCTTTGGACCAGTGGCCTTCCTGCCCACACCGATAACAACCCGTTCTCTCTCCCATTCCCGGTGCTGTACGCAGGCGGCTAGTCGAAAGCTTCACGCTCATCAGTTTGCCTTAGGAAAAAGAAAGACGGAAGACAATTTCTACGATGCTTCTCAACAAATCCTAGCCAAACAAACTTAGAATATGAGTTGTATGCATAATCAAGGTCTGGGTTAAGATCTGAATTTTGCTGAATTAACCATGCAATTTCTGAAGGAGTTTTAGAAATTACTTAATCAAATGTAATGCTCCAGTACACACCTATATGAAATACCTTAAGGTTGTGGGAAGCATGCAACTATAAACTTTTACAGATAATCTTTGATGAAAAAGGGGGCGGTTTCTTTGGCCTTAAGGGCAATACCCAGTGAAATAGGGACTTTCCATCATATAGACTCTGATATTGTGTATGTACTTACCCACCTGCTCCACACTATAAATAGTACAGAATGTTAATGTGGCAATTTAAGAACGCTTGATATTTTGGATCATAAAAAGCCCTCCATGGACAGGCAAACAATCTAGCTGTATATTCTGGTTCACCTTGAAATGCCGTGTTGTCCAGGCCTCGAATGGCCTCCATCGCATCTTCCACTCTCTCCATGTGGACGAAGGCGTAATCCTTTACTATATCACACTCAACCACCGGACCAAACTCCTCAAACTTTGCCCGCAGCTCCTGGTTGGTACAACTACTACTGATATTGCCTACATGGAGCTTGGTGGAGGCTTTGGGTTTCCCTCGGCTCATCTCCACATTCATGGCCAGACCGTTGAGCATGTAATGATGAAGGCTGCGGATGGCTTCCTCCGCCTCGGCTTTGTTCTCCATGTGGACAAAGCCGAAGTTCTTCACGATGTCACACTCCGATATTTTTCCATACTGGGAGAACAAGGACCGGAGCTCATCTGTAGTTGTGTTTGGGGAAAGGTTCCCTACGAAGATTTTGACCATTCTGGTACGCGCGTGGAAGTCACAGCTGGAGCCTGTATAGGGAAGCAAGCACAAAGTAAAATGACAGAAACACTAATAATATTTCCTAAGATCATAAAAAGGTGCTTAGATGCTTCTGGGAAAGATCTTAAATAGTCCTAACCCTCAAGAAAACCCCCCACACCACCAGTGATGTTCATCATCATCGATACCTGAAGCATTAATCATGGCGTAAAACATTATTAGACACAGAAATCGTGCTGAAATGAGTGGAAAATAAGCCACATCTAGAGACTGGGCTTTTTGTTAGAGAACAATGGAGCAACGTGAAGGCACAAACCGGAGCTAGCTTACAAGCAGAAGCAGCCAGATTCATCACATTTCCCCCAAATCAAACATAACAGTTCTGTATAAAAACAAGTCTAAGCGTCGGAAATACACTGGATTATATATAGCTACCTGATTATCTGCCTCCAATCACAGCAAATACATCAGTTAACAGCTCGCTAGGTAGCAATACAACGAGTGGAGGCTGAACTAGCTAGCCAAGCTAACATATATATATATTTATATATAGCTAAGGCGAAATCGGAGGGAACAAAATATCGCAATCTGTGTTTTATCGCCAATAACCACGTGATCAACACCTGACCGCGGTAATGAGTTATATTAGAGGAGGCAAATGGGTTGATTTAGCGCCATACCTTTGAAACAGTTTCTGAGAAATCGCCCGCCGGTCTGGGTTGAAATGGCGAGGACACACACACCGCCCATCCGTATTCCCCACACACACACACACTCTCTCACGCACGCGCGCACACACACACACTCTCTCACACTCTCTCACACACTCACACACACACACACACACACACACACACACACACACACACACACTCACCAAGAGCACGTTCATTACCATTACGATGAAACACACTTCACTAAACCTTTTGAGCACAAATTTATTTCACAACCATAAGCCATCTGTCCAGATACAACCACTGTCCACTTTAAAAGGAACACCTGCTCATCTATACAGTGATCCAACTGGTCAATCATGTGTATAAAATCATTCAGCTAAAGCACAAGAGCTTCAGGTCATGTTCAAAGATCTGAATCAAGAAAAAGTGTGATGTGAGTTTAATCCTCCTCAACTTGTCTTGTCCTTGGGGTCAATTTGACCCCAGACACTTAAACCTCCAGAATATAATTTTTATTTTTGTCAGGTCATTTCTGTTTCTTTGTTGGATACCTAAATAGCTTTAAAAATAAAACCTCAACCCACACCACCACCTCATTCTCCTAAACACCCAGAATGTCTACTACACAACTATGGAAACATGTACACATCACCATCGAATCTCACCGACTGACCTCAGATTGGACAGAAAGATCTTTTTTTTTTTTGTAATGCTTTTATTATTATTTTTTTCTTCTGAATACAGATTTTTTTTTTGTTATTTATAACATTTGCAAAGTAGTACAATTTCTGTTATCAAGTATGGTAACGTGTTTGTTCCTTGGGGCCTTGTGTAAAAGTTAGGGCGCTAAAGCAGAGGAATGTTCTTGAAGAATATAACATTCATTGTTATAGTGACCTCAATATTATCCAAAACAACTAAAGCAGATGAATGTATTTTTTTTTTTATGTTTAATATAGATAAAACAGCCTGGGCTCAAATTAACCCCAAGGAACACTGATGCTACAAAATGTGTACAGGACACTGAAAACATATTATCATGATCATTTTGTTTTCCTGGTTGTCTCTTAGGAAAAGTCATTAAATATGAAGCGAAAACAAGTCATTAAACATTGCATGAGGTCAAATTGACCCCAAGGATAATAAGAGGGTTAATCGTGGCATGGATGTTTGGCGCGAGATGGGCTGGTTTGTGTATGTCATAAACTGCTGATCTCCTGGAATTTGTACACACAACAGTCTCTAGTTTGCACAGAATGGTGCGAAAAACATTGTACAAGCAGAGGATCTGCATGCTGAAACACCTGGCTGATGAAAGAGATCAGAGAAGAAAGACCAGACCTGTCTGTGCAGACAGAGAGACTACTTTACTCTAATATTCACTCTTTACAATCATAATGAGCAGAAAAGCATCTCAGCATGCACAACACATTGAACCTTTAGGTGGATGAGCTACAACAGCATTAGACCACATCAGGTTCCACTCCTTTCAGCCAAGAACAATAATCTGAAGCTACCTTGAGCATGATGACCACAGATTCCTGTTCTTGAATGACAGGAGTGTGGTCTCCCACTGTGTCTTCTTTGTAAATGAAGGATACCTTTTGGATGATATCCACCTGAAGGTTTGATGTGTTGTGCATGCTGAGATGGTTTTTCTTTTCTCACCACAGTAGTAGAGTCCTTGTCCTGTGATCTCTCTCATGAACCTTCAGCCAGCAGACTCTCTGCTCCCAGGAAGGTTTTTCCACACCATTCTGTGTAAACTCTAGAGATCGTTGTATGTGAAATTCTGAAAGGCAAACCAGCCCGTATGGTTCCCGACACGTACGCCACGATTAAAGTCACAGAGATCACACTTTTTCCTCATTCTGATGTTTGCTGTAAACATTAACTGAAGCTCCTGATCTTTATCAGCATGATTGTGCAGTTGCCACAAGATCAGCTGAATATAAATGTCCTAATAAACCGGAGTGTGGATTCATACAGGCTCATTATTTTAATAATGTGTACATTTTAGCCATAGTACATGGCTGAAGGTTTATGGATGAAAGTTGGAAGTGCGCAGCTGTTTACGCTGTAGAATTGTGCTTCCGCTTCACACAAAGTGAGCTCCTTGAAGCCATGCTTTGTCAGTGAAGATTTGGTTGATCTTTAAGAAGGTTTTCATTTCTTATTCGCAATCACATTGTATAATGTTTGAGCAGCAGGTTTATGATGGAGTCTTCTGCAGGCCCTACTTCTTTGTAGTGTAAAAAAAGTGTCTGTCAAATGCTGTTACTGTAATGTAAAGAACCATAGGAACTTAATAAATGTGACAGCTTTAATAATGGAAGTGTTTATTTTACCTAAACCCAAATTTAAGAACAATCAGATCTAAAAAACTACACAGGTATAGCGATTAATACTGAATATCTGGTCATCCTCACAAATCTGAGTAAAAAAATGAGTATGTTGTTAATCTTTGCACTAAGCAAGTACACACATTTGTTTCTGTTCTGTGTGTAATTTCTTATTTCACTACTTCGGCAATACCGTACCATCCCAACATTCAGGAGAAAATGAACTGAATCTAGATCTAGAAATCAGCCATCTCAAACGTGTGCATCCCTGTTGACGCACTTTAATTCATTTATTTCCGGGGAAAAAACCCAAAACAAAACTCAACTAGTTTGCAGTGAGCAGCCAGGGGATCAGGAAAATGGCTAAACAAGATGGAACTGGATATAATAAGATATCAGTTAGGAAGTAGGGCTGGTGTGTTTTTGTTTTTAACCATAAAACAATCCACAGCATGTTTTTCACCATAACATCTTGGTTTATTTAAAAAAAGAAAAAAATATATATAAAAACACACTTGACTTCTTGAGGGAAATCAAATTTTATAAACATCACAGATCTTACCAAGGCGCCCATACAGAAATTATGCACACCAGCGGTCTCCAAGGTGAACTGAGCCCTGAGTGACAGCTGGTCATCACATCTCTATATTTACTCAATCTTACTTTACTCTTATGTACAGTCCTTGATCAGCACACACACTGCCACATGGCAAACTCTGCACAAGTACCAGTTTGCTGAATAAACCAGCATTGAACTGCAACGCTGCGTTCTATTACAAAATATCCTTTTGTCAATAGTCTGTACGGAACAGGATGTCTTCAAAACAAGTGTGCAAAGAGATAAGATAATCCTCTCTTTACTTTTTCCAATTCATGACTGATGTACCCTATTTTGGAACTCACTATAAATCCCAAAAAATCCAGGAAAAAAAAAAAAAAAGTCCAGAATCTTGCAGTTATTTAATCATCTCACTTGATTTGCAACCAAAGTTTCAAGCTCCCTATCTGTTTAGGTGTACATTGTGAGAGATGAACAAGCAAAGAACAGGAATGTTCGTCTTGGGTTTCATTTTCTCAATAATGCTTGAAAAAGAAAAAGAAAAAAATGCCTAAACATAGTGACATCAAGAACTGAAACAGATTGTCATCACACGACATGTAAGGCTTGCTAACTGAAACTAATAAAGTAAATATTGAAAATGAGTGAATTCGGACCCCCCAAAAACAAAGCACGCACTAAAAGTAACTAAATGGTAGATCACATCAGGTCAGAAGCAAGCAGCTATGTTTCTCAGTATGTGTTGAAAACTTCAAAATAGTGTAGAGGAAATCTGCAAAAAAAAAAACAAACAAACTGAAAAGCAAACATGCAAGAAACATTCTTACAAAGACTTGAACAAAAAAAAAAAAAAATCTTAATAAGAATTTATAATCCTCACTGGGCAATGCAGAAAAGACCATCTTTACAGCTCTAATATGTCTGATGAAGTTAAACATTCAGAAGCTGAAAGCAACTCTAAATGATAATGGGGTGCATGTCTTCTCAGTCCCGCTTCCATCAAATCCAATCCAATTGTGCCTCCAGAAATATTTCTATTGACCAGAGGAAGGTGGAAGGAATGATCGCTAAAAGAAAGTCCTGCTGTTTCAAAGCGCCTGGAAAAACAAAACAAATTTATAAGACACATTTCTCAGACCACCCGTCAGACTTTAGCTACATAACCCGAGAGAAAATCTTTCCCTTTACGACTTTAAACACTTGACGCGTTACATAATCATATTCAGTTGCTCTTAAAAACAATCAGTGTAATGTGCATCGCAATACATCCTTGCGATCAGAACAAAACCACGCTAAGTCACGTCTCCCATTCGCTCACCTTGGCATGCGCGCGGCTTAGTAATCATACCGAGCCCGGTCGGTGGGGGTGTCCCTGGACCGCGACACGCTGTACGAGCTGCTCCTTGTTACCGGGGAAAGACGCGAGCGTTCATACGAGTAGCCCTCAGAGCCGACGCCGACTCTTCGGATCGGGCTACGGTCCCGCGAGTAGTACACCGAAGCCACGGAGGACGGCGGCGGCAGAGCGCGTCGGTCGTACGGGTCGAGGCTGGAAGGAGCCAACCGCATCCTTGAGAGAGAGGAAGAAGAGAGAGGGGGAGGAGGGGGAATGGAGAGACGTCTATCCTCAAGATAGCTAGAAGCAAAAGGCCGAGCCCGATACTTTTCATAGTAATCAATGCTGTAGCGGTCACGCTCGTATGAGGTGGACCTCTCGATGGTCGGGTAGACACTCGATGGTTTGCTGAGGTACCGAGCTTCCGCAGCATACTCTCGTGAAATCCCATAGGTGGGGGTGTGGCTCACTGTCGGGATAGGGGGCAGTGTTGTGGGATAGCTCCGGGTGGGGAACGCTGCAGGGCCTCCACTGCCATAAGCAGGACCTGCTCTAGGGAAACCCCTGGCACCACGGACTCCCCCCATGTGACCGCCGCCATAGCTACCATTCTGACCACGCCTGCAGTCTTTGGACCAGTGACCGGGTTCTCCGCAGACGTAACAGCCGGTTATGTCTCCCATGCCAGGCACAGTGCGGAGGCGACTGGTGGACAGTTGTACATTTATCACCTTGCCTTATGAGAGGAAGAGAAGACACGCAAGACATTGTAAAATAAACTTTCGCTTTTGCCATCAAATCCAAGAGCATGAACAAAACCCAAAGACTCACTGTGCATGTTGCATAGTCTAATCAAGGACTAGCTGCACAAATTTACTCACGCACAGAAACGTTACATGAATGTAGAGAAAAAAAAAATCTCTAACTAATTAGTTAACAAGAGAAAGATTACACTCTGAATAGCACTGCCTTTCTTCGTGGTCTGTGAGAGTTCACCTTGAAAGGTCGCGTTGTTCAGCATATTGATGGCCTCCATGGCATCTTCCCTTTGCTCCATGTGTACGAAGGCATAGTCCTTCACAATATCGCACTCAACCACAGGGCCAAACTCCTCAAACTTGGCGCGCAGCTCCTGATTAGTGCAGGTACTGCTTATGTTGCCTACATGCAGTTTGGTGGTTCCTTTGGGCTTCCCTCGACTCATCTCCACATTAATGGCCTGCCCGTTCAGTTCGTGGTGGTGGAGTTTGCGGACTGCCTCCTCGGCCTCCTTTTGGGAATCCATGTGCACAAAGCCAAAGTTTCTCAGCACGTCGCACTCCGCAACTTTGCCATATTGTGAGAAAAGACTGCGCAGGTCTTCTTTGGTCGCACTCGAGGAAAGGTTGCCAACAAAGATCTTAACCATCTTTACTGCCGATTTATTGTTCCTGGGTAGAAAGTATAGTTGCGAAATGCACGTTATACAAGTTTCGTTGAGCGATATGGTTTAGCTAGCTTTGCTAACTTTTAACGCGAGTCTCTACTGAACTCGGAGTCATTCACCTGTCACTTTTACACCGATCACAACATATCGATGATACACGATTAATGCCAAGGGGGAGAGAGAGAGAGAGAAAAGAAAACACCACCGACTACACCTACAGCGTTTAAACGGGGTATGGAATGGCCCAGCTAAGCCAACACGATGGACAAGTTGCACTAGCTGTGTTATTAACGCCATTATGGAGTCAGTAACCTCGAGTGTTTATCCGGTCTTCAAACTCTTGCTGAATAAGAGAGTCGCGAGCCACGACGCGACTCTCTGTGAATAACCGACCATCGGTGCGTCGTTAGCAAAGCCACTAAAGTTAAAACCGCCCATTTATGTACTACAAAATAGTATGTACAGGAAAAAAAATAATAAGTCAGTCACTCGTTTGTTTATCTTTTCTCCAGTAAACTATTTAGTGTGTCTCGCGAACAAACACCGTGTTATCAAACCTGAGGCCATAAAAGTTAGCGCTAGCCTAGCTAACCAAGTTAGCTCCCCGAGAGACGTAACTAGGCAACAAGGAGGGGAAAAAAGAAAAAAAAGGGGGGGGAACCAGTACAAAATATCTTCTATGTATTTATGAAATCTTCTATGAAATACTTTTTTTTAATGAAGACACACATTGGTTTCAAACATCCACCTCTTACCGTAGGAAAAACCCACTACGAAAGCAACCGCCAAATGAATATATCACGAAATGGCGTCGACGGGAAGTGCACGGAGCACTTCCGCCAAAGGACACGCCCCCCAAAATACGGCTTTCAAGTGTTAAAAAAATCGATGAAAATCAAAACAACTTTTTTGTTTGTTTTGAAGCTGTTGTATTACGAGATTGATCATTTGTCATTTCAACTATGGGGAGAGATTTTTTATTTATTTATTTTTTTTTTAAAGTTTATTTTAATTGAATTGAAACAGTCCTGTTGTCAGGGCGACCCTGATGACGCAGTTATTGCCCTGAATAAACATCAACTCATTTCTCTTGCTATTTATTTACTTTGCCAGAATTGTAAACAAAATATTAATATTCCTATTACTTTTGTTTCATTAACCCACTGGAATACCAGAAACATTCATTCATTATTAAAAATATAAATCTGTCTTGCATTCATTCACAACTTGTAGTGGAAGGATGATGGGAGGGGAAAAAACACAGTACAACTTTTACTGAAATTATTTTTTTTATTGTAAAATTTCATGAATTGAAGCTCGTCTGAAAAATATCATTCCAAAAAGTACGTAACCAGCATACATTTATCAAAACAGTTCTAAAAGAAACATTTACAAACGTTCACAGATCCCTACACCTAAGTAACAATCTCATCATTATTATTATTATTAATAATAATGGAGGGCATAACCTGGAAGGAAAATCTACCCCTTGGCACTACCCTGTACTAGACAATATACAGCCATGAGGAAGTGTAACCTGAACAGCCAGCTTTTCTAGTTTTGGTAAGGTTCACAAGAATCTAAAATCACTCCCTCAAACAGTACTATAATAAGAATTATAAAACCATGCTTAGTTTTTAAACCCATTACTAGGCAGCTAAAACCCACCCTGTGAAAGAACTACCCTAATTTATATTTCCTGTGAACTCCCCGTATATAACAGCCTTATTGCTTTTCTCTCCTTCCTCTTATAACTTAAAGACATGCAAGATCATTAAAAAACACACCACAATCAACTTACCTGAGTTTGGATCAGTCAACATTCAAGCCTTTTAAGGGCTGCTTGTGTTTTAAAAGTGCTTAAACTTTGTCATTGACCACACTTCAAGGCTTACAGCACTCAGAAGAGAGAGTTAGACATGGCTGTTAGGCATGAGGAAACAGGGGGTTTAGCGTTAGAGGGGGATACGAAGGGCACAATTTAATAGCGAGTTTCGCTCAACAAGGCGTCATAAAATGAAATTGCCATTTCCACTGCATTCCCAACAGACAGCTAAGCAGGGAGGTGTTGCATTTCTCACGCACGCTCACGTGACGCATTTAACCTTCAAACTGACACACTGAATTATTTAATTTATGCTTAAAAGAGGAAGACAAAAACAAAACGACGCATTAGAGTCAGACTTTTTATTTTAAAAAAGAAACGATCCCTAAAAGAGTACATCATCGTATTAGAGGGGATGCCATTCTGACTAAATTTCAATCTAAAAGGAAAAACCTCAACTGAACAGTAGTCGCAGTTATTGCTGATCTATTAAAAATGTTTAGATCGCAAGGCGCACGTGTGTACCCATTAATTCTAAAGACGTGGCACTTGTTCAAACGTTGTTACAGGGTTGAACAAAAGAGGGAAGGGGTTCAAATAAAACAAAATGTTTTGATCTCACAGAAAGGGGAAAAAAAAAAAGTCACAAAATTGTACACAAGTTTGAACAAACAGCTTTAAGAGTTATCGGCTTGACAAGATCTAAAACTTTTAGCTTGTCCGTTTGATGCCTTCAGTCCAATACCCTAATGAACTCTATACAGTAAAAAAAACAAGCCGAACAGAATGAGCAAATTATTACACTTTAACCAAGAGGACGAAACTGAATCGGGTAAAATCATTAAGTTTAAAGCGTGAAGTCCGCACTAGAACTCTTCTGATAAGCGAGGCGCAGGCAAACGAAACGCGCTCCGTCAGACGAGGGGCGAATCGCATCATGTGCACCTGGAGACAACGACGACGATCTTGTCGAATAAATTACACCTGAAAAGAGAGCAAACCACATAAGTCAAGTGCCTGAGAGAACCATTTATGATACTGCACTGATCAAGTCCACTGTGTTTTAATTATATATACAATGTTGGCTTTTCGCAAATTTATTTTACCTTTACGCGTCTTAACTAGACCACACGGTCAGTTCATTTAAGCCTTAGCATTAAATCACATTAGCTGATACAGCCGCATATTAAGCATTCCCCCTCACGTTACGCATCATTCAACAGCGCGCAACGCAAGTTTAAGTGAAAGACTGGATCGTGCTCTAGGAAAACACTTTTAAGCCCCTTAGGCCTCACCTTGGGTACACAAGTGCAGAGATTCACTTTAGTATGTATAGCGCGCAGGTGGTGGCGGAGGCACCCTGTCACTGTAGGGGTCCCTGGAACGAGGCGCATTGTACATTGGGTTCCGAGACATGGAAAGAGGGGAGAGACGGGAGCGCTCATATGAATAGCCATTTCCAGCAGGCGCTGGAGGGGCTGGCGGTGCCCTTCCAATGGGACTACGATCGCGGTAAAACGAAGACGGTGGGGGTGGGAGAGGGCGTCGATCGTAGGGGTCGAGACTGGAAGGGGGTATGCGTTCTCTCATCATGCCTGAAGGGGGCGGCGGGGGTGGTGGAATGCCGCCCATACGGCGATCCTCAAATGAGGACATGCCGTACGGACGAGCTCGATATTTCTCATAATAATCCACTACCCCATTGCCATCACGGTCACCACCATAGCCACCCCCAGGAAAGGGGGGCCGTCTGGGTGGAGGTGGAGGAGGGGCAGGGGGGTAACCAGGAGGGCCAAAGCGGCCTCTGCCAAAACCAGGCGGGCATGGCTGCGGGTGGTCACCAGGGAAACGGGGTGGCCAATAGCCCCCTCTTTCAGGAGGACCGTAACCATCCTCGTCTCCTCGCGGACGGCTTTTAGAGAGTTGGACGTGAATCCTCTTGCCTGAGAAATAAAGAAATCGGGTTATTACAAAAATAAAATCAATGAAACATCGAATTGAGCCTCATCGCATGTACACCTGAACTCAATACAAACTCATGCTGAGAATTACCTTGGAAGTCAGAGTTGTCCAAACCCTTAATGGCATCCATGGCCTCATCAGAGTTGTTCATGTGTATAAACGCAAAGTTTTTTATAATCGAACACTCTGTTACTGTTCCATACTCTTCAAACAGAGCCCTGAGCTCATCCTCAGCACCCTTCTCCACATTGGCCACATGCAGCTTCACCGGGCCCTGGTTTTTGCCGTGACTGGCCTCGACGTTAATGGGGGTGCCGTGCAGCTTGTATAAATGAAGGCTGCGTATGGCCTTCGTGGCATTCTTGCGATCGTCCATATGAACGAAGGCAAAGTTCTTGATGATGGCACACTCTGTGACTGTGCCATACTGCGCAAACAGGGATTTGATTTCATCGCTCTCTGCCTGAGGAGGCAGATTCCCTACGAAGATCTTCACCATTGTTTGGGTGAGCAGAAGGCAGAGCCTGAAACACACTGTAGCAAACAGACAAAAGGGTTGATTAGACAAAAAGCGTTCTTAACTTTTTAAGAGAAAACGGGCGAAGCAAGATCTCCCTGTAGTTACATTACAAACACGACAAATCAATTAGAAAATGTAGGACTTCATGGTAGAGCTGAAGTTCATCAAGAGGCAGCTAAGAGGAGCACTAGGCCTCTAATTCTACTTCCTCTTTGAATATACATGACTCACCCCGCCAGTAAGCTCCTTATACGCATGCTAGTGCACAAATATCTATTAACAAATCATAGTAAAGCACATTAAAATACATTTTCCGGGCTTAATCCGACATGGTGCAGGATTACCGCCAGCTCCTAGAGCTTCCTTCTTCACTTGGCTAGCTTGCTAATGCTAAGGACACCATTTCATTATTTAAAAAAAAAACAAACCTGCGACTGCGCATTATAATCGTGCAAGAACGATGCAGAAAGAAAGCATGGAACATTACAACTTAGATTTTATATCCTGACGATTAAAAAATATCGTGAGTTTCGTTTCGTCACACGGTCAGTAGCGTACAATGAATGGCGGAAAGGCGCGCGCGAGGCAGCAAACTTAAAATGGCGCCGGCTTTAGCGTGGTGGCTAACAGAGAAGCCGAGGTTGTGTCAGATTGTTACAACAAAAAAACAACGAGAAGCTTGCTTTTGGAATATAATCAATGCGGATTTCTAGTATACTAAAGCTACACTACTTTTAAGCTTCGTTTCCCTGAATGGAGATTTAGCACTAGGTTGAAATAACTGTCAGGAATCCTGCAGACGCAGCGATATCGAAAGTTACCCAGCGAACTGAGGCTCAAAACAAACTTAGAGAGACGAAATATTCTCATAAACCTCACGGCTCTTCGGGAAAATATCACCATTTTAAAATTACCAAGAAAACCCCTAGTATGATTATTGTTATTAACAACAACAATTACTGACGATATAAGACTTAAAAACAACTTACCACTTCCCCCACACCACAATGAGAGGAAACAGGAACAGTTGTCCTCTTAAAACTGCTGGGTTTTGCCCCGCCCCATCACACGCTCAGCCAATCAGCGTGAGCTGTGCATACTTGCGTACTACATAGATGATTTAAATAGTACGTATCGCAGGCCGTAGCGTACTATTTAGCACAGAAGTATCTGTTCTTTTGGGCTTTACTTGAATATACCACAAGGATGCGCTCCATCCAGGTAATTTACATGAGATTTAAATATCAACACAAGGCTTAAATGTTTATGTTTACAGTGTGTCCAGGGAACACAGGTCTAGGGAAATAATGATTGAATTGTTTAATCTTTTTTAAGCGATAAGTTCATACTCTCTTATCTCTCTTTTTATCTATTATTCTCTTACACTATATCCTATATCTTACACTCCTCCAAATCATTGAATTCAGGTGTTGTTTTTCAGGGGTTGGGCTTGGCCCCTTAGTTCCAGTGAAAGGAACTCTTAATGCTTCAGCATACCAAGACATTTTGGACAATTTCATGACCCCTTCCTGTACCAGCATGACTGCGCACCAGTACACAAAGCAATGTCTATAAAGACATGGATGAGAGAGTTTGTTGTAAAGTCCTGACCTCAACCTGATAGAACACGTTTGGGATGAATTAGAGCGGAGACTGCGAGCCAGGCCTTCTCGTCCAGCATCAGTGCCTGACCTCACAAAAGCGTAAATGTGGAATGGTCAAAAATTCCCATAAACACACTCCTAAACCTTGTGGAAAGCCTTCCCAGAAGAGCTGAAGTTGTTAAAGTTACAAAGGGCGGGCCAACTCTATATTAAATTCAAGTGGATGTAAAGTCAGTCTGTCCCAGTTATTGTTTGCAATCTCCACTCTAATTCATCCCAAAGGTGTTCTATAGGGTTGAGGTCAGGACTCTGTGCAGGCCAGTCAAGTTCCTCCACACCAAACTCGCTCATCCATGTCTTTATGGACCTTGATTTGATGTCCATGGTCTGTCTGACATGAGCAAAGACAAAAGAACAAGAGTCTCAAAAGACTATCGAAAATCAGATCATATATGCTTGGTATTAAAGGTCCATTTACTTAAACTGTATGTGTAGCAAAACATGTAACAATTGATTAACACAATGTCTCATTGCGGCTCGAAATATATGGAGAGTCTATGCAGGAGGGAAGGGTTCAGCTGGAGAGAGATAAGCTGATGGTGTGAGAACGACTGATTAAGAAGTGTGAACTGTGAGAGAGGAAGTTGGGGTGGGGTGATTTCCGGTTAATTTACACTTGTATAAACTACAAGTCAATGATAAGGAAATGCTGTAACCTATTCCATATTGATCAAAATTGTGTAAGCTTAAGTCACCACCCCTTGTTTTATGGAAAGTCTTCCATCTAAATCAATCCATAAAAATATAACAATCATTTCCAGGAAAACAGAAATATATTAACTTCCTGGAGAACATTTTAAATATAATAATTAACAGGTTGTAAACGCTGACAAAAGTAATCAGCCGACAAACCATATTTGGTAACTTAATTACACCACACACTGCTTCCGCAAAGCCAACAGCATTGTGGATGACCCCACACTCCACTCACACACACTCTGACCCTCCTGCCATCTGGAAAGAGGTACAGAAGCATTCGAGCCCTCACAACAAGACTGTGCAACAGGTTGTTCCCTCAAGCCATCAGGCTCCTCAACATCCAGAAGTGAAACTGTATGAACTCTTACACACACACACACACACACACACACACACACTCATCTTTGTGAACTGACTGTGTCAACTGTGTGAGATTCAACACATACATATGTAAGTCCACTCACACTATAAATGTTTACATTTTGTATTTGCACTAATTCAACAGCTGCTACTTTTGCAAACTTCATACTGTCACCTACTGCTGCAGCCTGGATATACACTATATTGCCAAAAGTATTCGCTCACCTGCCTTGACTCGCATATGAACTTAAGTGACATCCCATTCCTAATCCATAGGGTTCAATATGACGTCGGTCCACCCTTTGCAGCTATAACAGCCTCAACTCTTCTGGGAAGACTGTCCACAAGGTTTAGGAGTGTGTTAATGGGAATTTTTGGCCATTCTTCCAGAAGCGCATTTGTGAGGTCACACACTGATGTTGGACGAGAAGGCCTGGCTCTCTGTCTCCGCTCTAATTCATCCCAAAGGTGTTCTATCGGGTTGAGGTCAGGACTCTGTACAGGCCAGTCAAGTTCATCCACACCAGACTCTGTCATCCATGTCTTTATGGACCTTGCTTTGTGCACTGGTACACAGTCATGTTGGAAGAGGAAGGGGCCAGCTCCAAACTGTTCCCACAAAGTTGGGAGCCTGGAATTGTCCAAAATGTCTTGGTATGCTGAAGCATTCAGAGTTCCTTTCACTGGAACTAAGGGGCCAAGCCCAGCTCCTGAAAAACAACCCCACACCATAATCCCCCCTCCACCAAACTTTACACTTGGCACAATGCAGTCAGACAAGTACCGTTCTCCTGGCAACCGCCAAACCCAGACTCGTCCATCAGATTGCCAGATGGAGAAGCGCGATTTGTCACTCCAGAGAACGCGTCTCCACTGCTCTAGAGTCCAGTGGCGGCGTGCTTTACACCACTGCATCCGACGCTTTGCATTGCACTTTGTGATGTATGGCTTGGATGCAGCTGCTCGGCCATGGAAACCCATTCCATGAAGCTCTCTGCGCGCTGTTCTTGAGCTAATCTGAAGGCCACATGAAGTTTGGGGGTCTGTAGCGATTGACTCTGCAGAAAGTTGGTGACCTCTTCACACTATGCGCCTCAGCATCCGCTGACCCCGCGCCGTCAGTTTACGTGGCCTACCACTTCGTGGCTGAGTTGCTGTCGTTCCCAAACACTTCCACGTTCTTATAATACAGCTGACAGTTGACTGTGGAATATTTAGGAGCGAGGAAATGTCACGACTGGATTTGTTGCACAGGTGGCATCCTATCACAGTTCCACGCTGGAATTCACTGAGCTCCTGAGAGCGACCCATTCTTTCACAAATGTTTGTAAAAACAGTCTGCATGCCTAGGTGCTTGATTTTATACACCTGTGGTCATGGAAGTGATTGGAACACCTGATTCTGATTATTTGGATGGGTGAGCGAATACTTTTGGCAATATAGTGTATATATATATATATATATATATATATATATATATATATATATATATACATACATACATACACATATATACATACATATACATATATATTACTTCATTGAGACTCCATATAATTACTTCAGCAGGTACTTCAGCCCATGTCACCAAGCATATAACATACCAAACCAACTTCTATGCAACCCAGAAGAATATCAACACCACCTTCACGATGACTAAAGATGAGAAGAGGAACTTTGTGGCTATGTCTTTCACTATATGGGGATTTCTGAGCTGCCCTCCATTGATGACTACTGGGCAATGGAGACCAGAGTCTCTCCTGTCATCTAAGAGGTTCAGGCTGATGAGAAGCCTTGTCCACTTTAAGGATGACACCCAGATCCCTGGCAATATCGACAGATTCTTCAGAGTCCAGCCACTGTTCAGCCTCCTGGTTACTGCCTTCAGAAGTGAGCCACAGACCCTGTGGATGAGGTTATGTTTGCCTACAAAGGAAAGGCAGCTGGCAACCTGAGGCAATACTTCAAGAACAAATCAGACAAATGGGGATTTAAGTTGTTTGCCAGGGCTTCTGAGGATTTTTTTATTCATGACCTGGTGCTATACCAGGGTAAAACTATGCTGGAGGCCCACAGTGTCCCCATGTCTGAACAACAAGCCATGGGTCTCGCCAGTCAGATCAGTCTCCGGCCTGGCCAGCACCATGTCCTCCTCCAGCACCACAGCCATCTTTGTGGAGAACTTCTTCACCAGCCTGGAGACAGTGCAGTACCTCAAAGACTAGAACTGCAGGTACACCAGGACAGCCAGGGACAACAGAATAGGCAACCCTCCATTGAAGTCCATCAAGGATAGGGAAAAAAAGTCTGTCCCTCATTGTATGCATGACTACGTCACCACTGATGATGGGATACTGGCCCTCAGGTGGAAGGACAACAGGGTCGTCAATCTGCTGTCAAAAGACATGGGGTGGAGGCCACATCCTCAGTCTACCTGTACTGCAGTGACACCAAGAGGAAGGAACGGGTAAGCTGCCCTGCTGTCATCGAGAGCTACAATGCCAACACTGGGGGTATTGACAAGAGTGACATGCTAGTCCACCTCTACCGCACCCCCATGAAATCCAAGAGGTGGTACATGCGGTTTACTTATACAATAGATGTCAGCCTCACAAATGCCTGGATCATGTACAGATGGCAAGGCTCTTGGTGTGGATGGCCTGTCATTAAACAACTTCCGGATCCAGGTGTTCGGGAGTTGCAGCAGACAGAGGCCAGTCATGTCTCGCCCCCAAAGGAGCTCATCATTTCCATGCACCCCCAGCACCTTTCCATGCCCCTGTCTACGCCAACTGCCAAACCTGCAAGTACTGCAGCAGGAAGGGAAACATACTGAGGTCAAACTTAGTCTGCAGGGTCTGTAAGTTCCACCTGTGCTTGAATGCTAATTGCAACTACTTTATCAAGTACCATGAACCTGTTGATTAACTGACTAGACAGGATTTGTGACACATGAAAAATAAGAAATTTTCCCAAATAAGTAAAAATGTCTTATATATTTTTTGTATATATCCACTTTTTGGTAAACAAATCAAAGAAGTAGTTGCCTAAGAAAAAATGTTATATGTAGAATAAATATTCTATGAAGCTTATATACACTATATTGCCAAAAGTATTCGCTCACCCATCCAAATAATCAGAATCAGGTGTTCCAATCACTTCCATGGCCACAGGTGTATAAAATCAAGCACCTAGGCATGCAGACTGTTTTTACAAACATTTGTGAAAGAATGGGTCGCTCTCAGGGGCTCAGTGAATTCCAGCGTGGAACTGTGATAGGATGCCACCTGTGCAACAAATCCAGTCGTGAAATTTCCTCACTCCTAAATATTCCACAGTCAGCTGTCAGCTGTATTATAAGAACGTGGAAGTGTTTGGGAACGACAGCAACTCAGCCACGAAGTGGTAGGCCACGTAAACTGACGGAGCGGGGTCAGCGGATGCTGAGGCGCATAGTGCGATGAGGTCACCAACTTTTCTGCAGAGTCAATCGCTACAGACCTCCAAACTTCATGTGGCCTTCAGATACATCACCAAGTGCAATGCAAAGCGTCGGATGCAGTGGTGTAAAGCACGCCGCCACTGGACTCTAGAGCAGTGGAGACGCGTTCTCTAGAGTGACGAATCGCGCTTCTCCATCTGGCAATCTGATGGACGAGTCTGGGTTTGGCGGTTGCCAGGAGAACGGTACTTGTCTGACTGCATTGTGCCAAGTGTAATGTTTGGTGGAAGGGGGATTATGGTGTGGGGTTGTTTTTCAGGAGCTGGGCTTGGCCCCTTAGTTCCAGTGAAAGGAACTCTGAATGCTTCAGCATACCAAGACATTTTGGACAATTCCATGCTCCCAACTTTGTGGGAACAGTTTGGAGCTGGCCCCTTCCTCTTCCAACATGACTGTGCACCAGTGCACAAAGCAAGGTCCATAAAGACATGGATGACAGAGTCTGGTGTGGATGAACTTGACTGGCCTGCACAGAGTCCTGACCTCAACCCGATAGAACACCTTTGGGATGAATTAGAGCGGAGACTGAGAGCCAGACCTTCTCGTCCAACATCAGTGTGTGACCTCACAAATGCGCTTCTGGAAGAATGGTCAAAAATTCCCAGAAACACACTCCTAAACCTTGTGGACAGCCTTCCCAGAAGAGTTGAAGCTGTTATAGCTGCAAAGGGTGGACCGATGTCATATTGAACCCTATGGATTAGGAATGGGATGTCACTTAAGTTCATATGCGAGTCAAGGCAGGTGAGCGAATACTTTTGGCAATATAGTGTATGTTTTATGTATTTATTTATATTTTATATATGCTTATACTACTTTTAAATGTGTACACATTTGGGGGGAAATAAATGACCATAGACTGGCGAGGAACCATATATGGTATCTTCATTGACCTTGATTTGCAACATAAAAAAGTCACAAAAGATTAAAGGCCTTGTAATAACCCCCAATAACACTCCAGGGTTGAAATTTTGAATTTCCAAGTATTTCAGTGAGAGCCCTATATAGGGGTAAAAATAGCAACTGCCTACAAATTGCCTATTTGGGAATTATGAAACGTTAGGTGTGTCAGAAGAAAAAGCCAGCTGCCATGATGTCTCAAAAGCCAGTTGTCTTATAAAGGCAATGCTTCAATATTATAAGGGTAGCTGTTAGAAAATGCTTCAAGGCAGGCCAGATTACAGACATATGTTAATTGTAAGTAATCCCAAAGTGCATTAGATTCTATAGAACAAAGCATGGAGAGGGAAAATGAAACTAATATTCATTTAGTCATTTCATTAGAATAAAATCTTAGTAAATCATCCCTAGTGTCTTCTGTTGCAATTTTTATACAATTCTTATAGTTATTAACATATGTGAGCGAGTAATCCAAGCCTAACAAGCAGGCCTATACATAATGTCAGTTTAAATCTACTGACAATTCATTCCACTTCAGTAGTCACTTTATTTGTGGCAGGTCTAGAGAATATCTGGAAACAGTTGCCATGAGACAGAAATACACCCTGTATGGGACGCTAGACCATGTCAATGCACCATAGACACACACACACACACATATTTATACAGAGACAATTGAGCTGATTCACCCACTAGCATGTTTTCAGGAGGTTGAAGTAAACCTGCAGCTGGAGAGAGATAAGCTGATGGTGTGAGAACGACTGATTAAGAAGTGTGAACTGTGAGAGAGGAAGTTGGGGTGGGGTGATTTCCGGTTAATTTCCACTTGTATAAACTACAAGTCAATGATAAGGAAATGCTGTAACCTATTCCATATTGATCAAAATTGTGTAAGCTTAAGTCACCACCCCTTGTTTTATGGAAAGTCTTCCATCTAAATCAATCCATAAAAACATAACAATCATTTCCAGGAAAACAGAAATATATTAACTTCCTGGAGAACATTTTAAATATAATAATTAACAGGTTGTAAACGCTGACAAAAATAATCAGCCGACAAATCATATTTGGTAACTTAATTACACCACACACTGCTTCCGCAAAGCCAACAGCATTGTGGATGACCCCACACTCCACTCACACACACTCTGACCCTCCTGCCATCTGGAAAGAGGTACAGAAGCATTCGAGCCCTCACAACAAGACTGTGCAACAGGTTGTTCCCTCAAGCCATCAGGCTCCTCAACATCCAGAAGTGAAACTGTATGAACTCTTACACACACACACACACACTCATCTGTGTGAACTGACTGTGTCAACTGTGTGAGATTCAACACATACATATGTAAGTCCACTCACACTATAAATGTTTACATTTTGTATTTGCACTAATTCAACAGCTGCTACTGCTACTTTTGCAAACTTCATACTGTCACCTACTGCTGCTATATATATATATATATATATATATATATATATATATGTATATATGTATATATGTATATATATATATATATATGTATGTATATATATATATATATATATATATATATATATATATATATATATATATATATATGTATATGTATATATACACTATATTGCCAAAAGTATTTGCTCACCTGCCTTGACTCGCATATGAACTTAAGTGACATCCCATTCCTAATCCATAGGGTTCAATATGACGTCGGTCCATCCTTTGCAGCTATAACAGCCTCAACTCTTCTGGGAAGGCTGTCCACAAGGTTTAGGAGTGTGTTTATGGGAATTTTTGACCATTCTTCCAGAAGCGCATTTGTGAGGTCACACACTGATGTTGGACGAGAAGGCCTGGCTCTCAGTCTCCGCTCTAATTCATCCCAAAGGTGTTCTATCGGGTTGAGGTCAGGACTCTGTGCAGGCCAGTCAAGTTCATCCACACCAGACTCTGTCATCCATGTCTTTATGGACCTTGCTTTGTGCACTGGTGCACAGTCATGTTGGAAGAGGAAGGGGCCAGCTCCAAACTGTTCCCACAAAGTTGGGAGCATGGAATTGTCCAAAATGTCTTGGTATGCTGAAGCATTCAGAGTTCCTTTCACTGGAACTAAGGGGCCAAGCCCAGCTCCTGAAAAACAACCCCACACCATAATCCCCCCTCCACCAAACTTTACACTTGGCACAATGCAGTCAGACAAGTACCGTTCTCCTGGCAACCGCCAAACCCAGACTCGTCCATCAGATTGCCAGATGGAGAAGCGCGATTCGTCACTCCAGAGAACGCGTCTCCACTGCTCTAGAGTCCAGTGGCGGCGTGCTTTACACCACTGCATCCGACGCTTTGCATTGCACTTTGTGATGTATGGCTTGGATGCAGCTGCTCGGCCATGGAAACCCATTCCATGAAGCTCTCTGCGCGCTGTTCTTGAGCTAATCTGAAGGCCACATGAAGTTTGGAGGTCTGTAGCGATTGACTCTGCAGTAAGTTGGCGACCTCTTCGCACTATGCGCCTCAGCATCCGCTGACCCCGCTCCGTCAGTTTACGTGGCCTACCACTTCGTGGCTGAGTTGCTGTCGTTCCCAAACACTTCCACGTTCTTATAATACAGCTGACAGTTGACTGTGGAATATTTAGGAGCGAGGAAAATTCAAGACTGGATTTGTTGCACAGGTGGCATCCTATCACAGTTCCACGCTGGAATTCACTGAGCTCCTGAGAGCGACCCATTCCTTCACAAATGTTTGTAAAAATAGTCTGCATGCCTAGGTGCTTGATTTTATATACCTGTGGCCATGGAAGTGATTGGAACACCTGATTCTGTTTATTTGGATGGGTGAGCGAATACTTTTGGCAATATAGTGTATATATATATATATATATATATATATATATATATATATATATATATATATATATATATATATATATATATATATATATATACATACATATATACATACATATACATATATATACATATACATATATATTACTTCATTGAGACTCCATATAATTACTTCAGCAGGTACTTCAGCCCATGTCACCAAGCATATAACATACCAAACCAACTTCTATGCAACCCAGAAGAATATCAACACCACCTTCACGATGACTAAAGATGAGAAGAGGAACTTTGTGGCTATGTCTTTCACTATATGGGGATTTCTGAGCTGCCCTCCATTGATGACTACTGGGCAATGGAGACCAGGGTCTCTCCTGTCATCTAAGAGGTTCAGGCTGATGAGAAGCCTTGTCCACTTTAAGGATGACACCCAGATCCCTGGCAATATCTACAGATTCTTCAGAGTCCAGCCACTGTTCAGCCTCCTGGTTACTGCCTTCAGAAGTGAGCCACAGACCCTGTGGATGAGGTTATGTTTGCCTACAAAGGAAAGGCAGCTGGCAACCTGAGGCAATACTTCAAGAACAAATCAGACAAATGGGGATTTAAGTTGTTTGCCAGGGCTTCTGAGGATTTTTTTATTCATGACCTGGTGCTATACCAGGGTAAAACTATGCTGGAGGCCCACAGTGTCCCCATGTCTGAACAACAAGCCATGGGTCTCGCCAGCCAGATCAGTCTCCGGCCTGGCCAGCACCATGTCCTCCTCCAGCACCACAGCCATCTTTGTGGAGAACTTCTTCACCAGCCTGGAGACAGTGCAGTACCTCAAAGACTAGAACTGCAGGTACACCAGGACAGCCAGGGACAACAGAATAGGCAACCCTCCATTGAAGTCCATCAAGGATAGGGAAAAAAAGTCTGTCCCTCATTGTATGCATGACTACGTCACCACTGATGATGGGATACTGGCCCTCAGGTGGAAGGACAACAGGGTCGTCAATCTGCTGTCAAAAGACATGGGGTGGAGGCCACATCCTCAGTCTACCTGTACTGCAGTGACACCAAGAGGAAGGAACGGGTAAGCTGCCCTGCTGTCATCGAGAGCTACAATGCCAACACTGGGGGCATTGACAAGAGTGACATGCTAGTCCACCTCTACCGCACCCCCATGAAATCCAAGAGGTGGTACATGCGGTTTACTTATACAATAGATGTCAGCCTCACAAATGCCTGGATCATGTACAGATGGCAAGGCTCTTGGTGTGGATGGCCTGTCATTAAACAACTTCCGGATCCAGGTGTTCGGGAGTTGCAGCAGACAGAGGCCAGTCATGTCTCGCCCCCAAAGGAGCTCATCATTTCCATGCACCCCCAGCACCTTTCCATGCCCCTGTCTACGCCAACTGCCAAACCTGCAAGTACTGCAGCAGGAAGGGAAACATATTGAGGTCAAACTTAGTCTGCAGGGTCTGTAAGTTCCACCTGTGCTTGAATGCTAATTGCAACTACTTTATCAAGTACCATGAACCTGTTGATTAACTGACTAGACAGGATTTGTGACACATGAAAAATAAGAAATTTTCCCAAATAAGAAAAAATGTCTTATATATTTTTTGTATATATCCACTTTTTGGTAAACAAATCAAAGAAGTAGTTGCCTAAGAAAAATGTTATATGTAGAATAAATATTCTATGAAGTTTATATATGTTTTATGTATTTATTTATATTTTATATATGCGTATACTACTTTTAAATGTGTACACATTTGGGGGGAAATAAATGACCATAGACTGGCGAGGAACCATATATGGTATCTTCATTGACCTTGATTTGCAACATAAAAAAGTCACAAAAGATTAAAGGCCTTGTAATAACCCCCAATAACACTCCAGGGTTGAAATTTTGAATTTCCAAGTATTTCAATGAGAGCCCTATATAGGGGTAAAAATAGCAATTGCCTACAAATTGCCTATTTGGGAATTATGAAACGTTAGGTGTGTCAGAAGAAAAAGCCAGCTGCCATGATGTCTCAAAAGCCAGTTGTCTTATAAAGGCAATGCTTCAATATTATAAGGGTAGCTGTTAGAAAATGCTTCAAGGCAGGCCAGATTACAGACATATGTTAATTGTAAGTAATCCCAAAGTGCATTAGATTCTATAGAACAAAGCATGGAGAGGGAAAATGAAACTAATATTCATTTAGTCATTTCATTAGAATAAAATCTTAGTAAATCATCCCTAGTGTCTTCTGTTGCAATTTTTATACAATTCTTATAGTTATTAACATATGTGAGCGAGTAATCCAAGCCTAACAAGCAGGCCTATACATAATGTCAGTTTAAATCTACTGACAATTCATTCCACTTCAGTAGTCACTTTATTTGTGGCAGGTCTAGAGAATATCTGGAAACAGTTGCCATGAGACAGAAATACATCCTGTATGGGACGCTAGACCATGTCAATGCACCACAGACACACACACACACACATATTTATACAGAGGCAATTGAGCTGATTCACCCACTAGCATGTTTTCAGGAGGTTGAAGTAAACCTAGACAAAACACAGAGGTATGAGGGCAACAGGAAAAACTCCACACAGAGCTCAGGGTCAAAATGGGGATAGCAGTTACACAATCCACTGTATTCCTAATAATAAGATATTTTAATTTTAATATAAATGTCCCTATCCCTAAATCCTAAAAAAAAAAATCCCTAATATCTAAAGAAGTAGACGATGACCGTAGGTTTTTTTTTCCCATTTTAAAGGCTGCAAAAGTTAAGAAACCCTGAGACAGAAAGATGGGAACAGCATAGTTAGAGGAATATAAATGCCTTCAAGATGGTGTCGGGGATTTCACCTAGGGTTAATGGCGACGGAAAATCCACAAGGGCATGTTAATAAAACGAGCACTGAAATGGAAACATGTTCGGAAAGACTTTGTTGTGGCTGGTCCGGTGTTTATGTGAGTTAAAAGAAAGAATTCAGGTTAAAGTGAACAAACTTGTTTTTATCCATATGGAAGGCCTAACAAACTCACGCGCATGCGCACTTCACTTTATATTTTTAGTCCACTATATAGACTCTATAAGGTGTATATATATGGTATTAACTGATCAAAATATGATAAGGTCACAGTAATAAAATAGGACAAAATAGGAAATATTTCTGTATTATTATTTTTTTTTCAAAGAGCTACAAATGCGCCCTAAGGCAGGACAAACACCGGGCACGTGACCATCATTCATTTTGTATATAGGTCTTATATATAAGTGTTTTTTGAAAAACACTTTTAACATTCGCGATTGCATTACTGAGTGTCACATAAATAGGATAAATTGCATCATTTAGTAGTCTAGTTCATTATTTAAAAGAAAGAAAGAAAAAGCATGCTGTTGCGCAATTCTGGACTTTCCGTGTCACGTGGATCTGTTTTCTATAGGAGATGACGCAATCGCCTTGTGTTCACGCGCCGTGTGTGTTTCACTGCAATGCACAAAGCTCCGTTAGTTGGAAGATGAGCAGTGTGTTGCAAAGTAGATAAGTGTTTCAGACGAACGAAGGAAGTGTTTATGCTCGGGCTTTGGCGTGAAAGAGGTAGGCTAATCCAAAACAATAACAGCAAAAGTAGCAGTGTTTTTCTATTATGCTTATGTATGTAGTTATAAACTATTCACAACTACTCTTTTTTTTTTGTAAATGCAACTTACTATGATGTTATTCAGCTTGTGAAACATACTTACTTGTGTTTTACATTGATTTCTGTCCTGTAGATAACTTTCTAAAGAGTCTTTGAAGAGCTCCCCAGAACAATGCAGTCTGTGTCTCAAACCATGGTGACAGAGGAAAGCCTCACCTGTCTCCATGTTCAAATGTATCATCCTGACCAGTCCACACAACCTCTCTACAGCCTTCTGCGTGTGAACCAAGCTTACAAGATCAACGCCGAAGATCCGATAAGGATTGGCCGTGATGGACAGACGTGCTCATTTGTGCTGAATGACACCCGTGTCTCCCGAAAACAGCTCTCCTTCCAGGCATATCACAAGCCTGGTAGCTTAGAACTACGCTTTACTGTGCAGAACATGAGCCAGAAAGGCAAGATACTGGTAAATGGGCACGAACTGGCTTACTTGGAGCGGGCTGACCTGGAGGAAAAGGCCCTTCTCAGATTTGGCAAATATGAGTTGCTGATTTGGTGTGAGCCAGGTGAAGCCCAGGACAGTTTTGAAGTTTTGTTTGAAAAGCTGAATGTTTCCCCTTCAAGAGAAATGGGTATCGATGTGCCCTGTAGGATTGCAGTAATAGATAGCGGTGTGAGAAACTATCAGAATATAGAACCCATGAGTCAAGAGCCATTGGAAAGTGATGAGAACCTGTATATTTAATAGCTGAGAGAACATTTTTAGGGAACCAGAAATGAGTTCACTAAGAGACATTCTGTGGTTATTTTAAGTGAAAGGATGGGGACGAGGCTGCTGGTTGATCACATGATATCTCCTCACTTCATTATATGTGAAGACAGGCACGTATTCAGCTACAGACTTTTGCTTCGGTTCAGTCGTTCTTGATATGCTTTTCCTTTCCTATTCTTTCTGTTATTTAAAAACCTTTTGAAAATAGTTAAATAATTGAACAATACTTTGAGTAGCATTTCTGACTCGTTAAACCAGTTTATTATGTTTATGCTAAATGCCGCTGAGCCAGATGTTTAGCTTCTCTCTATATTTACTGTATATATAATTGTCATAAACACTTAACAGTACATTATTATTTATCTAAAATCATTTAATGTATGCTATACTGATTAACTGCCATGCATTTATATGTAGTGTTACGTAGGTCATGCTAGTAATAGGATAGCATGTCATTCTTTGAAAAAATGTGAAATAACTAAAGAAGGCTTTTTTTGTATTATTATTCATATTATTATTATTATTATTATTATTATTAATAATAATAATATTGTTGTTGTTAACACCTTGTTTTTACCTTGAAGTATAATACTATTTTAAACAAATAAAAGCAATTTTGTACATTTTGCTGGAGTTTCGGGTTTGGTCTACAACAAAAGTATTCAAAAAATGAAAACCTTCAAGAATACCTCTTACCCCCCTACCTCTTCATGTTTTAGGTAATTGCCAGTCAACATGCTTTAAGAACTACTGTGAAAGGAAGGGTAAACAACGTCTTCTCATATGGCTCATCTATTCAGCATCTTCCAGTAGAGATTACACTGAATGATAATACAGTTGAATTGTATTTGAAGTACACATTAGGTCAGATCTGGGCCATCAAGATTCCTACCATTACCTAGCATGTAGCATTGAGGAAAGCAACATAACAAGCAGATGCTGTCCTGGGGCTGTATCTCAGTAACCTGCAACAGGAATGAGACCATTAAAAATCAAGAATTAGCTGCTAAACCAATTAAAAGGCAAAAGGGTTCGGTATTTTGTTTTCAGTACATTTGAAAGAAACTCAAACTCTAGGTAATGCTACATCAGCTTCATCTTCAGTAACTGATTTATCCTGGTCGGAGTATGGTGGATCCGGAGCCTATTCCCGGAACACTGGGTAGGGAATACGCCCTGGATGGCACTGTACGCACATTCACACACACACAAGCAAATTCATCTACTAAAAATATTTTTGGGAGGTGGGAATACACCTGAGTACCCACAGAGGACCCACAGGGAGAACATGCAAAACTCTACTCAGACCTGACCTCAGGATCAACCAAAGTTTTTGCAATACACATATGAAAATAAAAAGACTTGTCTGGCAGGTTTACTGGCACTGAACTGTGACCATAAAATTACATGCCATCATATCTTATCAGTTAAGGTGGAAAAAGATTCACAGCAAGCCCGTGTTGAACCCTTTGTGCTATGATTAAACAGTGAGTGTCTTTCCATTGTGACATTGCGATTCCTAGCATACACCCTTTTCCTGTAAATGTAGCAGTAGTAAATGTGACCATAACATTTTCTAGACATCCGGTCTCTCTCTTGACCTTCCTTCATAAAGTCAGGGTGAGGGTTTGTTAGGGTATAAACACCAGAAGGTGAAAAAGTTGGCTCATGGTGAAGCTGATTCACGGAGGGAATTTACAGTATTTCTTGTAATAACAGGCTCAACACCAGCGTCATAATAAACTGAAACTAAAACTATCCAATGTTTTGCAAACAGAAATGAATTTGGTGAGAAACTATGCACAATATCGTAAGCATTACTATTAAAGCCAACGGAAATATTTTATGATTCTTAAAAATAAACAGGTTCTGTGTATATAAATGGTTACAGTGTGGTGTGTCTAGAAGATTACATTACATACCCATTGCAACCTGGATACAAAAACAGCATGGTGCTCTCGCTGGGCTTTCTCTACAGTATTTGGCATTATCCAAAGTATCTTGAACTCCTAACTCTCTGAGCAGAAGTTTATTGGCTTATCCAATGAGCTTACCACCCTAGTTTTCACCCACATGCACCTCATAATCAGTGTTGCAGAATATATCCTACAACCTGATCAGGATAAAGTACTGGAGATGAATGAATAAATCTAAAAAGGGCTAAACTGAATGCCACTAAGTGTGTGTGTGTGTATGTGTGTGTGTATGTGTGTGTCCAAAACTGGGCCAAAACTTGCAGGCTATATAAGATTACCTGACCAAAGTATTGTCATTACTTTAATTACAGTTATCCCATGGGTCTGTTCAGATTTAAATATAGTTTCTGGTTTCTAGGCAATTGAAACAGCTGTGTATCACTGTGACTATTATAGAACATACGGTAATCTTACACCTAGTTAGATCAGGTGTACACTAAGGAGGATTAAGACAATAATAACTGCATTAAACTAGCATAAAAGAGTGTAATATCTTATAGTATCGCCTTCCTGTCTTATGTTAATAGCTTTATGTGATAATAGTTGAAGCTTTGTTAGGAATGCCACAGAGGATACACTTCTACCTCTTTTCTGCCATACACTTCGCTTTTTCTTTCTTTCATTCTTGTGAGTCAGTGGCAAAGAGAGAGAGAGAGACAGAGAGAGGGGTGGTGGTGGATATATTTATCTTTCATTCATCCTTCTGCAGTAAGTGCTTTATTCTGGTCAGGCTCAAAGTGGCTCTGGAGTCTATCCTGGGAACATTGGCAGGAACACAGACAGCGTGGATGGGATACCAGGACACCTCCGCCAAAAAAAAGTGCATCCCCATGGCTGCCAGTTAAAGTGATGTTTAATGTATTTGTTTTAATTAGTATAAGTGTTTACAGGTTTATTGTGCCAGCATACTTCCTGTCATGTTTTTGTTGTATTTGTTTGTTTCTACCATCCAGTGGAAGTTCAGTATCACGTATTAGCTCACCCCAGCCAGTTTTCCCTGTTCTAGCAGTTTTGTCAATATTTATGAAAAGCCATAAATATCCCTGTATGTACAGTATATACAGACATGTAGGCTACAGAATGCATATAGTCTTCCTGCTCACCAGTAGACGCTAGTGAAAAAAAAATTAACATAGTGTGGAGACATCAGCTGACCTTATTGTGAAAGTTCCTGGAAGGCCCAGATAACTGGGGAATGCAATCCAGTAAAGCTAAGATAATATTTGATCACCAGGGATTGAACAGCACAGCACAATGGCATACTCAGACACAGAGCGAATAGACGTTATTTCCGAACATTGCCCTTGTGATTCTTCCAGACAGTGACTGTGTGTGACTGAGTGCATGAGCTAGATATGATAAATGTTGTGAAATAACATGCTTTACTTGCTAATTTACTGACTGTTTATAACCTGTTATTGTAGCAGGATGTCACTGCAGTAACATCAATTGGCTATGTAAGTAAAAAAAACCCAAAACAGACGACACTAAATTTAATATTCTTTGTGACGAAGGCTACATGTTTTGAATGAGTGAGCTGACACACTGTCATACTGCATTAAGTATTTTATTTTAATGAAGCATTCAAGGAAAACAAGAATATATGAAACTAGATGTCGAACATTGAATATATTGATTCCTTTAAATATACATAGTAAAGTGCAATTTTAAAGCGATAACAATACAAAGAGATTTTTATTTTTTTTTTTACAGAAAATAGACTTTACCATTATAGGATTCTATTGAACATTTGTAACTTATACAGCTGGATACAGTCCACTGCCCTGAGGGTCAGATGACTTGGAAGGCTGGGCATACATAGGAGGGTTATTGGGCTGCATTGGCTGGTAGGCTGGATTCATCGGAGGTGGCTGGTAGGATTGACTCACCACCGCCGGCGTTTGGTAGGTCACGTTCACCGGTGGGTTCACAAACACTTGGGGCTGCCTGCGAAACTTCAGCTCTCTTGCCATCTGGCACCATGCGCAGAGTCCACAGCAGGTCACCACGCAACAGTCATCACACATTGTGCCCTTATAGGAGACAGCAGATATCATCAATCCTAAAAACAGTGTACTATTTTTTTTTTGGCATATTTGTATCTGGGTGCATATGAATATATTTGGAGATATCTTTAATTTTGTAGTGTAATCACAGTGCAGCTCAAAACAGCACATACCTGGATGCGGTATCTCTCTCTCATGGCACTGCGTACAGCGTAAGTAGCAGGTGGGATGATGGTCCCGCAGCACAAATCCAGCAGAGGGAGACAAAGACATTCTCCAAACTCTTGGGATGTAGTACACATCAAACACCAGGGGCACCAGAACCCAAAACAACCTGTGCAGACATATGAAGGCAATATTTTGTTTCAATACAATGAAAGGATGATTTTAAAAAACGGAAATTTAATAGTTATATATATAGTTTACACTGTGCATCTAGCTTTAGCGCTGTTACCTTTGTGTTTTTCGTGGCTTTTTAAGCAATCTGACGTGGTGTAATATATTTGAAATAACTTTTGTAGTGTAATTCAGGGGCACTTTTTGAAAGACCTAGCTTGTCTTTAAAAAAAGGTTTATTATAAAGTAACACATTTAGGTCAAAGTTACTTGTGTTGGGTTGAATCACAAATGATCCATTTGTGCAATTTGAAGATATAGTACATTCTCATGATACAGAAACCATTATTTTATCGATTATGATACACAGAGATTACATCAGAGATTGAAGGTAAAGTTTCTGAATATAAAAAAGTGTAACAAAGGAATTCTAATGATAGGGCCAGATATATAGTTTTAATTTGTGTCTCCATTTTCTCCTACTAGCTAGCTCCGTCATGTGCCAGCCTCCATGTTTTGGAACTTCTGCTTATGTTATGTTATGTATAAATACAGCATTTAATTAATACATTTTAAAAACACACACACTTCCTATACACTGATATACTCACAGACGCTCATGTCCTCGCAGCAGTCACATAAGCCACTGTGCCATGTGTTAATCTTGGCATGAGATGGAATAGCCACCCCTGGCTGCACGGTGATTGTAGTATTTGCCATTATAGCAACACAGACCTAAAGACAACATACACACACACACACACACACACAGATCAGAAACACAGGTGCTTATATAATAGCTTTTATAGTCATCATAAACCTAATAAACTAAGCAAACAATGTTTAATATTGGGTTCATGCTAGTCTACAGGTGACAAGGTATCAATATGGAAGCTGTGAATAGAGCAAGATCCATAAATGGTATGATGGCTGAAAACCCATAGCCGAGTTCCAGTGCTGCTAGCCGAGTCATATCTTAATATCAGGAAAGTTCCAAGTTGACGATCATGGAAGGTCATTAAACCACTGATCAGATCCCTTTAATGTGAAAATGAATTAAAACTTATCAGCTAAAATTTGTCTTCAGTAAGTATTTTATTCCAATAAGGGCGGAAGTGAATCTGAACTGGAACAGTGGGGGTGAGGTGGGATTACAGCTTGTATGGAAAGTCAGTCCATCACAGGGCATCTACAGGCAATTTAGTGAAACCAATCCACAGATGATGTTTTTACGAGTTGGCAGGAAACCAGAGAAAAGCACACAGACATGTGGAGAACACGAGAATCTCATTTGCCTGATGATTGTATTCAAATCATCTTACAACTCAGTCACACAGCTGAGCAGATAAGGGCGTAGCAGATTGGTTCGGGATCTGAACGCAAAAGCTTCCGATCACTAGCTTAAAGCCTTTACAGCAACAGAAAGTTTGAATCAGGGATCCCGGAGCTGAAATGTTCGGCATCTGACATTTGCTTCATTGGTTTTGCTCAGGAATGACATCCGAACAAAGCTTGTAGCTGTGTAGGTCTAAATTTATGCAGCATAAATGTGTTCATTTTTAATGAATTCACGGTGTTGTACAGAAACCACATATATTCCAAATATATTCACGCAAATATATTCCAAACCAGTTAAAAACTCTACAAGCGTTGGGAATAATGTTATGACAAAGGTATACGTGTTTACACAAAGGTAACGTGAGCAAATATTAGCTTTTCATACTCGTCAGCTTCGACGCTGTAAAGAAGCACTTCAAATGTTTCGGCTGTTCAGCTACATTTTTGGGCTTCACTTTTTGTTTAAGGGATTCTGTGGGGATTAGTTATGAGTCTTTAGCTCAAAGAGTGGCAGAGTGATTTCTGAGGTGGAAATATCATCAAGATATTATATGATTTAAAAAAAAAATGTAAATAATTCCATCATCTACTCTTTGTACTTTGTGCTTGCGTCATATGGGTATAAGACATCCTTTGTTTGCCAAGTTTGGAGTGGAAAAACTCAAGTGTCCTGCACAAAGCCCTGACCTCAACCTCACTGAACTCATTTAGGATGAATCGTAATGCCAACTGCACCCCAGATCTCTTCATTTCCTTGACATCACCTATGCTTTTGTGGCTGAATGAACATAAATCAGAAGATTGGCGGTTCTACTAACAGCAAAGGAGGACTGGATCTGTAACGAGACGTTCCACAAACTTTAACCAAAAAAAAAAAAAAAGTATAGCTGCACTGGACGTGTTTTACACTGCAATGATTTTATTATTAGAATTGATTTGTGAAGATTTTAGCACTTACTAGGAACACTAGAAATGTAGCCAATGCCGATTGTTGTTTATTATTATTATATGTGTGCTAGACTGAGCCATGTAACTATTTGTTTAACGTGTAAAAATAAACAGTTTGACATTTTATGTTTTAAGAAAGATCAGTTTTCATAACAGAGCCATACATGCTGAAACGGTAATAAAATATTAAAATATATTTCACGTTAAGCAAAACATTTAAATGCATGACACCGCACTACTTTAGCAAATAAATATATTTCATTTTCAGATTTAATTTCATTTGTATTCGTTTCTTTTGTGCCATTCCCAGTTCTTCCCTGGTTCTTTGTCATGGTGTATGGATCTATGAAGAACTTTAAACATCCATGGAATTTTTTCCTCTTTTACAGCACTAAGGAAAAAAAAATTTTTTAAGACCCATTTACAGAAATGTTCTTTGGGGAACAAACAATGGTTCTTCTATTACATCCCTGACAAAACCCCTTTTTTTCGTTCTTCATGGCACCTTTATTTTTGAGAGTGTAGGTATATATTTTTTTAACATAGCCAATCCAGCAACCAGCATATTTTTTGGACATCAACCACACAACCTGTAGGAAAGTCACATGGATGTATGCAAAACTAGTCACAGACAGGAAGCCGAGCTCAGATTCCAAACACAGCTGTGAAGCTGTAACACTTCAAATGCTACCCACTTCACTGCCATGGGTTTCATTTCTTTAAATCCTTCCAAAGTAAGACATTTAAAACCATTTAAAAAAACAAAAAGAGTGCCCACACAGTGAGAGAGAGACAGAGAGACAGAGAGATGCAGAAGAAACTACACATCACCCAAGATATCAGAGTTTAGTCAGTCGTCAATCCTTAAAATGACATTAACACATCCATCAGCATGTTGGAAAGCTGGTGTGAAAGACGGCTGTCATGATGCAAGCGTTGTCGCCGGATAAGACCAAAATAAGCATTTGTGTAAATGATGCAGATGAATCAATGCTGTTTATTCAATGATGCCAGGTGCTCTTATACATATTGGTGTAATTTTGATAAATTAGCAGGATATGTTTGCTCAGGTTCGAAGGTTAGAGATGTTTTCGTGGCAGGTCTGAATAGTCTGAGGGAAACACAAAAGAATTCCAAATAGTGCAAATAGTGGATTTGTTGAAAATTCCACAGGATATGTATGCGCATGCAGGTTTGAAATATAGTAAGCACTTGGTTCATTCGCTTGCTGTTTTATATATATATATATATATATATCTACAGCTCTGGAAAAAAATAAGAGACCACTGCAAAATAATCAGTTTCTTATGTTTTTTTCTTACAGGTGCATGTATTGGTGAGATGAACAGTTTTGTTTCATTTTCTGTGAACTGCTGACAATATTTCTCCTAAATTCAAAATATAACTATTGTTATTTCGAGTGTATATTTAAAAGAAATGACAACACATCAATATAACCCAAGATCATGCAGTATCTGCAGAGATTTAATAACTCAAATAAAACAAAATGCAAACTGTGTTAATGCTTTGGCTAAATAACATTAAGAAATCAGTATTTCTTGGAATAACCCCGGTTTGGCATGGTCTTTTTTTCAAGCACCTTTTTCACATTGCTGTTGGGGAACTTTATACCACTCTTTCTGCAAAAAAAAAGCAAACAGCTCAGCTTTGCTTGATGGTTTGTGACCATCCATCTTCCTCTTGATGACATTGCAGAGGTTTTCAATAGCGTTCAAATCTGGAGATTGGGCAGTGGTCTCTTATTTTTTTTTCCAGAGCTGTATATATTACATTCCTGTGATAGTGATATTAAAGCAACGAAGAATAGTGCTTTAAAGTGCCTTAAGAAACTTGTTTGAGCCTCTAGCACAATGATGGCGAGAGCTCCCGTCCTATGAAAGTTCTGATTTCATCAATAACATCAATAACACTTTCCCTAGGAATAGAAAATGAAGCAAGACATAGAAAAGAAAGCAACATGACAGGATGACTCTATTGTGCCCTTAGAATGTGCTGCTAAGACACCTCATACAGACCTCAACAGGGTTCGGTTGACCAGACAACCGTTATCAAGAGGACCAAAGATCAGTTCTCTGGACCTATCAATGCTTTAAAACAGCATTCACACGTCACCAAACATAACAAGCTGTGGTCCCCGAGGGACCTGAGCAAGTGTGAAAACCACACAGCCGTAGATGGATTTCTCAACAAGTTGGTAAGCCGAAGCATACTTCCAAATCAGTACACAGTGAAACAAAACAGACACAAAAAACCATCATCTCAATCCCTGGCTTTACACACTGTGGTCTGTACCGAAACGCACAAATCTAATAATATAAAGGAGCTCTTCTAAATGCAATACTACAGGGAGTCTCATTTCCCCTCTGCTAAAAAAAAAAGAAAAAGAAAAAGAAGAGGGCTTGTTACACTACGGTTCCTTCACATGCTCTCTTAGAATGCTTGCAGGTGCTACATTTACATGTTCAGCTAAAACAGTGGAAGGGAAGTTGTGGTTCAAGTGGTTAAAACTCTGCGTTGTTGATCAGAAGGTTTTTAGGGGTTTAGGTACCTGAAGCTGTTAACCCTCTCTGCTCTGGGGTACAGTATCATAGCTGCCCCTGTGCTCTGGCCCCAAACTAGGACATGCGAAGAAAAGAAATCCACTGTGCTGTAAGATGTGTGGTGGTGATAATAAAGGCTTTTTCTTCTAAAAGAAAGCCAGTCTTTCTATAGGATTCAGATTACATGTGACCTAACACATGCAACCACTTTTAATCTTAAATTTATTCTTCAACAAAAATTCCACCTGACTTATTATACATACATGATTGTTTTGTTTTACTTAGTAGTCTCGTTCAAAGTAAAACTATTCTTCACAGCTCCAGACTGTAAACTTTACAAATGTGTTGAGGCATTAATTTTTCTGACACCTGATCTGGTTATTCACACCTACAAGAAAGTCTGTGAAGGTCTGTCTGGCAGGACCAGATCTTCCCTAAATCCCAACAGTACCGGCGTAACAGAATCACAGCAAACAATAGTACATCTTCCCCTTTCTTTATCATGAAGAGGAACGTAGCACACAAAAACATTTCAGAAACTAAGATAATGAACACTTTTTTCCATTACAGCCTTATATTTGACTTGCAAACCTGAAGGCAGGAACCACAGGCAAATAAAATTCACTTTTGCCCAATACAGGAGAATTTCCTCTTTCTGTGTCTCCTTTTGTTTTCGGAAGCGTATTTGCTTATACATTTTACACGCTACATTAATTCATGCACCCAGGTTATTTTACCTATAGATTTAGACATCCTTATTATGAGGAACAAATACTTTTACTGTACCGAGGCTCAAAATACAATCTGGGATTACTAAAATCTCATTCAAGTTTTGTGGACCGATACAATTACAGATCGCATGTCTATACAACATCCTCCTCCTAATGAAGCAATGGTCAGTAATATAAACTTCGATAAAAACCACTGTTCAAACCTACTCCAAGGCTGAAATTATGACTATCTCAGTTAGTTAAGGATTTTCAAAAAATTTGGCATCTTCAAAACTAAAAATATAAACTGTACAGCGAAATGTCCATTACAAACCCGTGCCTATGGTGTTTCACAAGTTTACCTACAGCACTACACTTCAGCCATTACAAGAATAGAAATCTAGCATTAAATATTAAATGATAAGTCAGCTAAGCTATAAACAAACAGAACAATAACAGCAATCTTACACTTCCGATAGATGCAACAGGAAAAATACGAATTCACATTGTACCTGCAGGAGCTGGACGTGAGATGTGAGGCTACAATCAAGTGGACTTTCTCTCTTGTGTGTGTGTGTGTCTGTGTGTGTGCGTGTGAAACGTCAGCAGGTCTGAGGAAAGGACACAAAGACACACCCTAATGCTTCCTTTTTACATGGTGTTTGTTTTGGCAACAATATATTGGACTAAAGGCAAATAATCATTTTTTCATTTTAAAAAATGTCATAATCGTTTATAGACTCTGCAATTTGTTTTTAGCGAGGCCGAGATCAAATGCTGTACATACTAAAATAAGTATATATATATATATATACAAAAATATATTAAAATATACTAAAATAAGCATATATACACTACTAGTCAAAAGTTTGGACACACCTTTTAATTCAATGTTTTTTGTTTAGGGATTTATTTTCTACATTCTAGAACAATACTGGAGATTTCAAAACTATGAAATAACACACATGGACTTCAGTAATCCATATGTAATGACAACAAAAAACAGTCCGTTGTTATTGTAAGACACGAAGGTCAGGTGTTCTGGAATAGTTCTTGCAAGAACAGTATTGTCAAGTGCATTTGCAAAACCCATCAAGCACCATGATGAAACTGGCTCACATGAAGACCATCCCAGTAAAGCAAGACCAAAACTGACCTCTGCTGCAGAGGAGAAGTTCATTTAGAGTTACCAGCCTCAGAAATCACCAATTAACAGCACCTCAGATTAGAGCCGTTATGAAGGCTTTACAGAGCATCAGTAGCAGACATATCTCAATATCAACTGTTCAAAGGACATTATTGTGTATTTCGGCCGCCTTCAGCATTGTTTTACAATGTAGAAAGAAATAAACATCAGGAAAGGCCATGGAATTAGAAGGTGTGACTATATTAAACATTTTGCCACAGGCGGTGCATTAAAATGTGTGACTAAAAAGTGGAATGTTTTATTGTAGTATTGTACAGATGTATGTAGGTCAGTCAGACTTCAGCAAAAGGTTTGTGGCCGGAAACCTGAATGTAAATGGACGCACATGGACGCTTTTTAGCCACATTTTAACTCGTATTAGGTGAGTTAGAAGTCAGAAAGATTTGGATTAAGAACAGTTTTCAATAATCTTTAAGAAAATATCAAAGTAGGTACATCTCAAATACTTGACCAGTTCTAGTTCAAGAAAAAAAAAATTAGTATTACTTGTAGCACACATTTACAGAGTTAACACACTCTCTTCACACTAGGGAGAACAAGGCTTAACTTGGCTTGCCTTGTTGCGGGGCTTGCTTTCCTCAAGAGGACAGGTCTTCTTGATTAGAGTGTGTTTTCATAGAAAAACAGTAAAATGCCTTTAATGCGTGCTTCAAATGATCATTAAAAGGTGGTTCTTTTGTTAGTAACCTGAAGTGATTTGAAATGCACATTTGCTTCAGCATGGAATATATACATTAAACATGTATACTATATATACACAGTATATATATAAGGTGTACTCTTGAGGATAGCAACCTGTTGACAAGGAACCTCTCTAGTACCTGACAGGGAGAAAAACACTCATGTCCTTTAAGCTTCCTTATATACAATATAAAACTTCTAAAAATAAAAAAAGTTTTATATTATATACGATATTAATTTTAGTTTTAAAAAAATGTGGCTCTCGCGCGAGCAAATGGACAAGACCATTACAGCCAAGCTTCCGTGTATGACAAACATATGAGTCAGGATTAATTGCGTTTTATTGATGCAGGAATCGGTCATAAAAAAAAAAGGTAATAAAAAGAAAAAGGAAGTTTACAAAGAAGAGAAACAGAATAAGTTTCGTTTTCTTACCAGTCCGGTATCCTTACAGCGAGATGGAGAGCTGCTATGTTTCACAGCTCAGTGCCTCTGTATTGCACTCAGTGCCCCCCCCCCATGTGTGATTCACGTCACCTCCAACCACTTCTCCCTAAACTCCCCAAAGGCACGGTTTTTGCTATCAGACATTATGTCGCTTCTCAAACACCTCTCTAAACCCTGCTCCGTGGGAACAAGTGCGACTATATCACCAATTTTACAAACTTCATCTCCGTATGTTACACACATTAGTCCTTCTTGCGCTACACCGATCAGGCGTAACATTATGAGCACTGAGAGGTGAAGTGAGTAACACTGATTATCATGGCACCTGTTAGTGGGTGGGATATATTAGACAGCAAGTGAACATTTTGTCCTCAAAGTTGATGTGTTAGAAGCAGGAAAAATGGGCAAGTGTAAGGATTTGAGTGAGTCTGACAAGGGCCAAATTGTGATGGCTAGACCACTGGATCAGAGCATCTCCAAAACTGCAGCTCTTGTGGGGTGTTCCCGGTCTGCAGTGGTCAGTGTCTATCAAAAGTGGTCCAAGGAAGGAACAGTGGTGAACCGGCGACAGGGTCATGGACGGTCAAGGCTCATTGATGCACGTGGGGAGTGAAGGCTGGACCATAGTATCTGATCCAACAGACGAGCTACTGTTGCTCAAACTGCTGAAGAAGTTAATGCTGGTTCTGATAGAAAGGTGTCAGAATACACAGTGGATGATGGGTTAGGGCTGGTTTGGAAGCAAAAAGTGGACCAGCACAATATTAGGCATGTGGTCATAATGTTATGCCTGGTCAGTGTATGTCTGTACTTTTGAGCTTCACCAACAGCCGGAACCAAAAAAAAAGATCAGAAAAGGTGGCAGACAACCTGGACAGAGTGCCAACCCATTACTGCACAATCACACACTACAGTCAGCCTACAGTGTTTAGACCAGGTCAGGAAACTAAAGTACCTAGAGAAAACCCCTGAAGCATAGGGAGAACATGCAAACTACATGCACACAGGGCAGAGGTGGGAATCAAATGCTCAACCTCTGAAGTGCGAGGCAAGTATGTCCCCTGCAATAAAAATCCTCTTCAAAGCATTTCACATACCTTCTACAAAAAGCCTTTACAAAATGAAAAGGAAATCAGTTTAATTCACACTTTCAGAGTGTGTTTTTTGTTCGGGGCTGCAGAGGTACCCTTCATCGAGCTTGTATATCTGTTTCACTTGGAGACATGCACCTTAAAAAAGGAAATAATATGTAGTTACAAAATGTACTTTTCTAGATAAAAGAGACATACAACATACGTAACATTGACTGAAAGCATTTCCCTCAGCAAAAAGAGGGAGTTACGGTATAGTAGCATTGTCTTTATCAGAGGTTTTAAGCCCTAGTACACTTTGTACTTCATGTTTTAGCGTTCGCCCTGCTCTAACACACCCATGGATCATGTAGTGCTGCTCATTAACAGATTATATGAATCGGGTGAATTGGGAACAGTGAAACCAGTGAAGTGTACAAGTTCAAGGACTTTGACTCGTTTGTTGACAACTCCTTATGCTTATAGACTTTAAACAGTACAAAGCCACAAAGACAAGGTAATAAACACTGGTTATATAGGATACTCTTGCTAGTAAGAACACAAGTGGATACTATATAATGTAATAGGTCATCAAGTCACATTTTCTAGTGTCTGGTGGTTTTGACACACATTTAAAGCCTGAGTGCAATGGATCAGCAATTCTTTCTTTCTTTTTTTTTTTACTTGCTCTAGAGGTTTCTAACTGTGAGTTTCTCACCTCACTTCACAACACATAGTTCCAACTTCCTGTCTATATGCAAATTCCACAACATCTCAGATAAAACAGATCACTGTTCTTTCATTCTCATTCTCTCATTTAACACAAGGCTCCTTAGTGGTGTAGTCATTATCTGATAAAATTAGTCCACCCACATGCCAATGGAAAGCCAGTGATTTATTAGAAAAATCTTATATCCGGTCACATAAGGACAGATCTTGTCCATTTTAAGCTAACTTTAAGATCCACTGAGATGGATCAACGGTGCACGAGATGAGGGGGGAAAAAAAAAGCAGAGGTGGAATACACAGCTAACTGTGCAATCAGTAACTTTTTAACAACTGTGCAGCTCAAATGATTAGCCTGCACCTTTGTGCTAACACTGGAGAAAAGTAGACATGTGGCCTGTCAAGAAGAAAATAAATAAATAAATCAAAAAGCAGCAGCAGGACCTAAAATCAAGGGAGATTCCTAGTGCGACCAGTAGAGGGCAGCAGACACAACTTAAACTTTCTCCATAACCAGTTCACCTAGAAGTAGGGCAAAAGCAAAAGGGCATGTAAACGAGGAGTATTCAAATGATCCATGGTTTCATATTTCAGCTGAGCTTGAGATGTTTAAACACGTTTATTAAAAACAGATCGCAACTTTAACTTGATTGAAATAATTCATTGCCAGTCCATTAAAGTAGACAGGTTCTGTAAGGAGATTCTATAATCCTGTTCTGCTCTGGGTCTCATTTCTTGCTGAGACATTAAGTCCAGATTGTACACAAATGCTGTAATCCCTGTGTACGGTGCTCTCCTGGTAAAGTCTTGTAACTTTGTGCAGGATTACTAGATTCAGGCACATTTCAGCTTTGAAGTAGAATTTAATTGTACTGCTTTATGGTGTGGTAGTGTCCTGCAATAAAAGATGAGATTGTAAATATATATGTAACCACTCAAATCAGTGACTTAAAACGCCACAGAAAAAAGAGAAAAAAAAAACCTCTCGGACACTTGTTTCAGTGGCTTTTTTGTACCATTTCAGCACAATCAATGAACCTAAATGATCGTTAACACAAAGTTGATGAAATAAAATGCTCGATTCCAGAAATATTTTGTTTCAATTCCATTTTATTCTTTTTTTTTATGATGTGAAAAGTACAACCAAAAAAAGTTTGAGAGCAAAAACCAAGATGACAGTAATGTGAGCCGAAGGGGGACATGAACCCCCGGGTCTGTCTTTTTTGACTGCAACATTCAAGAACGCGACAGACATGCTGTTCCGTTTAAACCCCACGCTTGCCTGGCCTTCTAAAGGCATGTGGATTAAAACTCAGGTTTAAACCTCCTTGACCAGAGACCCAGGAAGCCTAAACTGTGTAGTGACAACATTGGAGTGTACTGTATATTCACATACACCATTGTGTGTGTGCGCGCGTGTGTGTATGTGTGGCTGGCTCTCAACTTTTCTGAGGCTGTGCTATTCCCTACACAACATGCCTTCTTGATCACTAGGTTGTGTAAAAACCCAAACCCATCCAGTAGGGGGCACCACAGAGGAGTAGTCACCTTTTAAAGCGTTCAGCAGGCACAGTGTGTATAAACCACATCATCTACTGTGGTGTCGAAGCTGCAGCTGGGTGCGTTATCTTCATCACTTTCCCACGCAATCACATCCCACACTCCCTCTCAGAAACAGTGGTGGTTTTGGGGGGCGGGGATCAGAGGCACTGATGTCTATGTCTGGATATTGGTTCTGGGTAAAATTCGCAAAATCTGGTTCTGGCAGGTTTCTAACTGTATGTCTGTAGATGAGGCTGTTCCTGATGCAGCCATGTCTGTTTGCCCGTGTAAATGCAGAGCACAGAGAGGCGAACACCTATCCGTTAACTAACGTGACTGCATCCTTTCGTCCCTCTCGAAAGAGCTGGCTCTGAGATGATGTAACAGTTCTCCCAATTTGTCTATGGTTGCATACTAACTACATGTGTACAAACATACACACACACACGCACACACACGCACACACAATAAACAGCATCCAGATCATGACTCCTACCACAAATTAACTTTCTTACCTTTCTAGTTTGGCATTAGTATCAAATTTTATCCTGTCTTCCCTCTCCTAGCACTGGATTCTCTTTTACTTGAAAAAAAAAAAAAAAAAAGCATAAGAAACAGTATCTGTTGTTCCACGAACAAAAACAAAAATGCTCAAGTTTTTTTTTCAAATTCAAGGCACAATGTCTTTCCTTTCTTTTCCCCTCTACACACAACCTTAATCCTAGAGTACCTTAGCCTCAACTGCCAGTCACATGAGAGGCTCCGCCCACACATCCCTCAATCTCTTGGCTAGCTCCTCCCCTCGCCTCTAACACTGTTTCAGAGATGCATCTGTTTGGGAATGTGACCAATCCCACACCAGTGAAGAAAAACAAACAAAAAACATCGACAACAAACAAACAAACAAAAAGAAAACCGTTTCTCCAAAAATAAAAACATATAGTCACGTCCTGTGTTCAGTTACGTCAGATTTTCGAAGCATATCCACCAGCTCTTTTTTGGCAAGCTTCTTTAACATATGCACTAAGTACTGATAGATAGGATAAACATACACCGTTAAAGTGTTTAAGTAGATGCGTTTGTCTTTTTTTTTTTAATATCTTTTTTCTCCTCAATCTCATATGAATTCAAGATTTTTAGTCGATTTTCACTCGTCTGTTTAAAGGTTTACGTAAATGCAAGCAGGGACAGATCGCTGTAGTGTCTTGCTCTAGACAATGGTCTTGAGAGGTGAGCTGACATGTCGTGATTTCCATTTAGGAAACGCCGTTCACCAGGGTCAGAGCCTCCCCGGATGATGCCACACCATTGCTAGGAGAACGCTTGGACGGGGTATGCTCTTCCTTCTTCACACTAGTCCCATTCTCCTGTTGAGGAAAACAAAACGAATGGATTGGTCTAGTGTGCACATTTGAGATATTTAGTACTTCAGAATAGTGTAACTCTTCTTCAGCAGTCAACAACAATTTTTGTGTAACTAAAGTTTAATTCAAAACAAAAAAGGGAACTACTGCTTATATTGTTCCAATCAGTAGTAACATGCCCTCAAGTGTCATGTACCTTAGGGTGGGAGGCATGCTGCATTTCCTCTTTCTTCACGGGAAGGTTCTGTCGGCTCTGAGATTCTGCACGAGAGATGAAGTCGGCCACGGTAACTGCAAATATTGACAAAAAAATAAAATAAATAAAATCAAACAACTCGGGCAGGTTGGGATTTGGCAGTTCTCCTTATGTGCATACCCCAAGTCTAATTATGTCTAGAGAGTGCAGAGTCATGCTGCAGCTGAAACAATGTTTAGAATTTCAACATTCTCTCAATAAAATATTATTTCTGAATAAATAGTTTTATTAGTTATATTACAGTGTTTCTCTTACCTGGCTGTCGGTCACGACTGGCAGAGCCTCCCTCAGGTCGGGTGGCACGATTGCGGCGGCGCCGGCTTCTGTTTCGCCTCTGGGGTTTGCCTTCATCTTCTGAAAAGCAACGAGAGGGAATGGTATGGTCTCAATGTGCTGCAGGATTTAAAGGAACAAGCTTGCTATGATCGGAGCTCTTCAAACTACACTGGTGGTTCATCTTACCCAGTCCATTCTCACTAGTAGCTGCCTGGCCATCTGACTCATTGGCAGCATCAATCACACTGGGCTCCTGGTCATTACGGCGGCGGCGGGAACGTCTGCGGCGGTCATTGCCGCCCATGCTCTCGCTGGCATCAGTGTCTCCACCCACATCACCTTCACCCTCCAGCAGAGAGTAGGGGTTACTGTCAGGGTCCTTTAGCACTGATGGAAAGAAAAAAAAAGAAAAGAAGTGTGTGTTACACACACCAATTCTTCCTTGCATACAGCACACACACCGGTCAAAAAAATAAATAAATAAAAAATCTACTGATACAACACAATAATTTTAATCCATTATACAAGCTGGGCACCTGAGCTAATTGTGTTCGAGCTGCGGGATCCTGGGCCTCCACGGCCTCTGCCTGTGCTGGATCCTCGACCGCGGCCTCCTCTCCGGGAGCCCCTCTCCTCACCACCTACTCCCCGGGGCCTGGGTTCCCGCTCAGCCAGATCCTCTGATTCAGATGCATTGGACAGCTCCGAGTTTGTTCCTAACATGGGATAGAAGATGTTGGGCTTATTAGAACAAACCTTGACCATGTCTGTCTAACAAACTGGGGACAATGCAGTACCCAATGAATTACAAAAGTCCATGTTGTACCTGATTTAAACCATGAATGAAACCACATGCAGGTGGTAAATGCACCAGCCGATTTAAACCAGTACATACAAAAAAAAAAAAAAAAAAAAAAATCAGTCTGTAGACACATTCTAGCCACATGAACACATACATAAAAGTTTTTTATCCTAAGTGTTGTGCAGATTTGCATATTGAGTTGATTTGCATATTATATGCTACACAGTAAACATTATATCTGTAACTGTATGTGACGGAAAATTTTATGACACATTCCAGATCCCAAAACTGTGACAATGCAGAACAACCAGGTTTTTGTAGACAGAATAAGCCCAATTCTTCTTTGGCTTCATGAATTTCAAATTCAGATTTAATTCAAAACCCCCATTTAGTATTTGAACTGGAAATGTTCAATCTATCCCTATTAACAGTACAACCTTTGCACAAAGGTTCAACTGAACAATCAAGAAAATTCACAGGCAATTTCCACCTTTTAGACATTTCAAGCTTTTCCATCTGGGTCTTCCCAATTTACAAAGCAATAGTGGAGGACATAATGTACAGCTGACTCACCATAACCAGAGTATGCATTGTTGGATTTGCGCCCGCGGCCTCGTCCGCCGTACGTACGGGAGGTCTGTAGAGAGTTGCTGCTCTCGTCAGTCTGGTATCCCCTCTCCCGATCACTGGCTCCAGGTGCACCAGTGCGGTTCGGGGCTGTACGGTAACCAACACCAATCTGACGAAGCTGCTCATCGATCTGCAGCCGCTCCAGGCGCAACTGTTCTACTTCCTACCAATAAGAAACAAACGCAACAAGTGGGCTTGATTATTACTGGACAGTCATAATATAAAAGGCCCTGACATACAGAACACAAAGCCAAGTTTATTCTGTCTATCTATCTATCTATCTATCTATCTATCTATCTATCTATCTATCTATCTATCTATCTATCTGTGTGTAAGACAAACTCTTTCATGTGAATTACAAAGGTGTAGATATAACTGAAATGCAGAACAGCACGTTTAAGTTAAGCTACAAAGACAGCAGTCAGTGCGTTTCAGTAAGGGAAATTATGTTTGAGAGGATGTCACTGCAGTGTATGACAGCTGCACGTTGAACAACAGCTGAAGGCTTGTACACTGAAGACTAGCGAGGGGGCTAAAGGGCTATTCTGGGAAGCACAGGGCCACGTAGCTTGTAATCCATCCACCAACATACCCTTACCCCCTAAAGTGTCCCCCTGGCACCACCCTAAAGGTTATCTTTAGCTGGTGGTGGTTAAAAGAGAGGTGTGATCAGCAGCTTTCCATGAAGGAGCACGTCAGGTGACCAGTCTAGAATGAGCCTCCATCTCCAGTGTTGCAATGAGCTTAACATGGCCGTCTGGCATATTTGCAGAGAATCAAAACTCTATGATTTGTTTTTAAAATGAAGAGAGTTTTTGAACATTAACCTGTCGTTTCACAACTGGCTGCTGCTCTTGGATAACAGGTAAAAACAAAAGAAAACTAAATAAAAATCCCTTCGTAGTATTAAGGTGTTTGAGTTCAGCTGCTCCTCGCCTTGAGCTTAGCTGATTGCAGTCAGGGGAAGAGATGAAAGGACACCGATTTGAATAGTTTCTTTGCTGAAGTGTGATGCCACCAGTGACGAACATTTTTACACAGAAATTTGCAGGGGCAGATTGATTAAAAAAAAAGAGGAATGCAAAAATATTGCACAGAAAAAAACCTAGCACCCTTTTTATTTAAGATTTGTGAACAAAGGAGTATAAACAGAATTTTACCACAACTTTTCAAGTTTTCAAGAAAGACTGTGTCTATGTGAATTATTCTTGGCCTTCAATTCCGAATAAATTTTGTCTGTATTGTTCAACCATTTAATTAAGATAAACACATCATAAAATATGTTCATGATTATATTAAAAAAAGAGATTGTAACTTACTGATTATGAGGATAACACTATCAATTCACATTACCTCACATATTGTAGGTGCTGGTGTATTTTAATAGCCAGTGGAACTGACCAATCAAGTAAAAGCTCTGTCGTCAGAAAGCCGACTCCAGGCTTGTGGGGAGCAACTGGCTCAAAAAAACCCGAAGCTGCCCTGCTCACGTAAGATTATCATCTTGTCTGTCAGCACATGCTGCTTAGTGCCAACACAAGTTGGACCCAAAAAAATATATATACAAAAATTGAACAGGTGTACATTTTACCAGGCCAGGTGATGACTGAGCTGCACTAAGTCGGACACACATAATATAGAATCCTCAGTAGTCGACTAACCTGCAGGTAGGCGACATGGTACTCCAGCAAAGCTTGAGCATTACTGATGTTTTCTTTGGTTCCTACAAAGATGAAGGGAACCATACCCTGAAAGAAGGGAAGACAAAAAATTAAAGCAAAAAACAGAATAAAAAAAGTCAACATAAAGAGCACAAAGTTGTGATTGTAATTCCATCAGAACAACTGAGAGACTGTGAGGTGTGTTGATGGTGCACCATCAGGCTTACCTCCTCTCTGGGCAGCTTTTTGTCATTGTCCCCTTCGATCCGAACACGTACCACACCAGACTTGTCCACAATTTCCTGGATGATTTTGCCACTTTTCCCAATAACTTTGCCTAGATATTAAGAGAGAGATAGAGCTTCAAAAGTGACCAATATTTTTCAGTCTAGCTACAGTAAAATTTTATTTAGTGAGCATTTGAAACTTGCAGTCATAGCAGAAATAATAACCTAATCCTGATGGCTACTGAGAGAAAAGATTATTTGAAAAGGTATCCATGAAGAATCATTTAAACCCAGTAAGAACATGACCATTTGTAAAAATCCAGGCTACATGTGGAATGCAGTGATATAACCTGACGGAGCCTGAAATAACAAAACCTGACTGAACATGACAGAAGGGTGTCTTTGGCAACTGAGCTATTATGCTAATATGAGTAAAGCCCATCCATACACTATTCTTAAGACTAAAGAGCTAATTTAATTTGTCATTCAAATGAAATCAAGTCAAGATGTAACATTCAGTTTAGGGATCTCTGTGTTTGACCCAGTAAACTCACCTACAAGATTCCTTGGTACCTGGAAGGAGTCTTCTTTAAACTCCAGATATACTCTAGCCTGTTTCACAGCTTCTGGGGTCTGGTGGGTAAAGGAGAGAGAGAGAGACCATGTTCTGTTATTTAACACACATTAAGAACACACTATTATTCTCATGTGTATTCAGCATTTAGTGATCATGGCAATTCAGAAATTTAGGTGAAATACCATTTGCAGGGTTTGCATTAAAACTGTGTTCAGCAGTTGAGTTGTAAGTTTTCGTTTGTCCTTAAGGTATGTTAATTTTTTACACAACAATAAACTTGAATAACCCCTGGTTTAAAGCTGCTAGAGGGCCAGCACCGTTTGATCGATCCCCTGTTTACAGCACAGCTTAGGGCACTGTACGTTACACGGCATTTTAATCCCTTGCTTAAGTACAGTAGCATGTGCTACAACCGTAACACTAAAGCACCAACGCAGCTGCCTGTTGCCTGTCCTCAAACACACACCTCTCCGTAGATCCTGAAGGTGCAGCTCTCCTCCTCAAGCTCAATGGCAGTAACCCCAGGAACCTTGCGGGCTTGCTGGATGTTGGCACCGTGAGAGCCGATGGCCAACCCCATCAGATCCTCGCGCACCCGTACCTCCTCCTGATAGGCTGATGCCAGCTGTTTACTTGTCTGAAGCAAAGACAAGGCAGCGGGACAGACTTTAGCTTCGGCTTATTTTCTTGCTTAATAAAACAGAATAAGTTAAGATCCCTGCAGTGCAGTTACTAAATTTTCTATATACTTTTTTCTGCATCAATGTTTCATCTTTAACTAACAATTACTAAAAATGATATCTGCAGAAATCTACTAAACTTGTCACTGTGACTCCATGGGAAAGAACCCTGCAGGGAAAAATAAACCTGTACACTGCAAGTAAGAATGTGAAGAATTTAAATGTATGTATGCTGATATTTGAATACGTGTGTGTGTGTGTGTATGTACCTCCAGGTGTTTGGTGGCCTCCTCGTTGCGGGACATGAGCATGAGCTTGGTACGAATGCTGCGGAAGTGCATGTCACTCAGAAGGGAGGCACGCTTCACTGTGGAATCGTTCGTGGACTGTGGAATAAGAGCATTTCCTGTTCCATTACCGTGCACTCAGGGAAAGAAAATATTACAAGTACAGAATAATAAAGAGATTCTGCAACAGAGACACAGAATTGTACTGACCAGTACAACCAGTTCGTGTGTTGAATTGCAGTAGAAGACGCAGTTGGCTCCGATTGCTTTCCTGAAGTCTTTGTGGATGTTGTCGGTTAAACAGCTGCCAGATTTAATCAGGAAATGAAAAAAATAAGTCACTCTCCTTCTACTCTCCTGCCGTCTTCCCTGTCTGTCATTTACCAACACTGCAGACACCAAATGTATGTGTTGTGTAAGTCTGACTGTGTCAAATAATTTTTAGCTAAAGAATCTTTTAGCCGAAAGCTTTCAAGAGACTTATATAATGTGCTTATAAACTGTAACGCACAATCCTGATCATGCAAATGTGTTTTTTCCCCTCTCGGAATACATAAATACTATGAAAATTTGAATTGTATTTGAAGAGACACATTTGATGTTCCAGGTCACGTGGATGAAGGCGTCAAACTCACATTTCTCGGAGGTCCTCGGGCACAGCAATGGTGGTTTTGTAGAAGGAGTTGCGAGTGGAAGGGCTGTTGGGGTTGACGGGCCTGATTCTTTCTGATGTGACAATTTCATTGTATGTGGCATCGCATGCAGCATACTCGATCACATAGAACTGAAAACACAACATCCAAATAGTGAGTATATATATAAAGAATTAAGCTGCACGTAACCAATTTAAGGGAGTAAACAAGTCATTAATAATAAGTAAAAACATACGGACATTTAATGGAAAAACGTGTTAAAGCACTGCAAAAACAAAACAAAAAACCCAAACTAAAACATTGGTGTAGAAAAAGAATACTTCTGAAATACAAAGAACAAGTCATGCACTAACAATGCCCTTTCTCTCACATGCTAACCTCCAGCTAAATAAGTTCAAAGACAGCATTGTGTTGTGTATTAAGCTCAGGAGAAAAAAAAAATCATTAGTCTTTGAGTGAAGCATCGATTGGGTTGATAAATGCACTAGCACACCAATCAGTGAATTCAGACCATACTCAATGGAAGGAGTTTTCATTCTGCCAAACGAAGTGGTTCAATAACTTCAATTAAATTTGATCTGTACAACACTTTTGACAAAAGATACTGCGAAAATCAGCTTTAAAGGATCTTTAAGAATAGGTGCAGCAAGTTAGATGCTCACACATTGATCCAGAACTGGAGCCATTTACCATAATGAAAAGGGTCATTATATAAAACACCAAGTCTAAGTGTGATCTTATACTGTTTTGCTGGTGATGGAGTGCATAAGAGCGACATACCAGCTTGTGCTTCATATTGAACCAGAAGAGAGTTTGATGCTGCAAATTACCCAATGTGCCGTCTTAGACAGCCGACATATGTGTGTGCACGAGCAGAAGAGATCTAACCAAGGTGCTAGAAAAAGGAAAAGAGCAGTTGTGAAGGGAGCCAAGTGTTTTGCTCTATGCAGTATTTTTGCCAGGGTGCTGCTGTGTGAACATAGACACACACACACACAGATTCCACCACTTTGTCAGCATGATAGCACGCACCATTGTGTCGATGCCCCACAGAGAGAGCTTTCACTGTAATAGATTATAATAGTGTTGGACTCTAAGCCAAGCGGGCAAATGAGGGGTGTGGACAACATCTTAAAATAAAGCACACTCAATTTGGTCATGTCTATTTGAGCATTAGGGTCAATTTGAACAATTTATAGCCTTAAACCAGGTGAAGCATAACATGCTTTAATAACATGAGGTCAAAGATGCTCAAACATGGACACTGTCTATACAATCCTACTATCGCAGATGAAGTCATATCTTAGAGGTACGTTTATGGGTAATTGGGTCAAGAGCTATGTATCTGTGCTATTAGGCCAAAATGTGCTCCCGAAGGGCTTGAAACGCCTCCATCAATATTCACATTCCAGATCTAAGGGGACAAAAGCAGAGCTCAACAGTGCAGATGTGAGCCTGAACGCCAGGATTCAGGTTCAAGACTAAGCAGTAGTATGTGCAGGCCATCGCTCAGGGATTGGCTTGTAGATTTAGTTTAATACTATAATTCGAAAATAAAGATCACCTCTGGAATTACTGCAACAATCAATCATTATAAAAACTTAATTAAAAAGCATCATGGTGGTATAATTACAATACACTAACAATATAAATTAGTCTCATTAAGAAAGAAAAAAAGAAGAAGATGGTACTACTTATTAAACATCAATAAATCAATAGGGTATCACGTTCTCACCCATTTATCTAGCTTATTTGCACACACTTTTAAAAATAAATAAATAAAATCGTTAGCTGAAGATATATTTTCAAGCTTAAAGTTAACAAGCTCTTACATTGCCCTGAACCAGAGCATGTACGCTTTCTTTATAAGCAGGTTAAATTGGTCTAGACCCGAGATCTTAACAGGCTAACTTTAAAATTTTATAAAATGTTGGCAAGTAAAGTATTAGCTCAACAAACAACCACATTTTCAAAGATGGGAAATGTACACGTGTTCACAGAAGCTCCTTCGCCGATTCCTCTTGCCTCGTGAACATGTCCCATGGCTCATCAATTTGTAATTAAACTCCCTAAGCACGTACTGAAGCTTGTGGATCATTTGTATATGTCCCAGCATTCTTTTGTTGTAAGGGGAAAACCTATGTTACATGTTAAATGTCATCCAAATATTATGCAGTGAACGAATTCTGTTTATATATTTAATTGCATGTTTCCTATAGAAGAAACTTATACACTAATCAGATAAGGATGATTAAAAAAAAGTATTAAATAATAAATTAATAATTATATATATTTTTAAATAATTTTTTTTTATTTATTTAAAAATGTAAAATAATGACTTATTACTATAAAGAAGAGCATCTCTGTCCTATGGAAGGATTCATCTGAGTGCCCCCCTATAACCATAAGCCACAGCTGCAAGCTCAGTCTTCTCCTGTGTGAGAGCTCACTGATGCACTCAGCTGTGTGATATGGATTATGCTTTGAAACAATAGAACTGGATGTGAATGGGAGTTGTTTATGGACCCTCCTAGAGTTGATGCTGCTTATAATAGGATAAAGAGCTACATTTGGCTACCACAGCTGAACAAGACTTCATACACAAAACATGGTAAGAATGGTGAACGAGCAGTCTCAAACTCACCTCGCCCTTCATCATCCTCACCCTCGCCAGCCACCAGCCGCAAGGTTCCTGCTCATTTGCTCGGGAGTACACCTGACACACAGCATATACACAAACAGGTGAGCATGTACAGGGGGTTGGAGTGTGTGTGTGAGTGGGTGTGGGTTGGAGGGGGGTGTTCATTAAGTGCAAAAAGGGAACTCAAACATAACACTGGTGACATAAATCCACAACTGAATTAGACCCTGATTAACATAGTGATACGTGCATATCAAGCTTGGGAAGATAGGGTTTGTGGATTTTGGGGGTGGAAGACTCACCAAAATCTATAGAAAAAAGCCCCAAATGGTCGATGTAGATAAACCACTGACAGCATGTGCTTAAGTGACCACATGGTTGAGCGTTTTCTATGTGTCAGTAACGCTTGCTAATAGCCCACAACAGCTGTTATGCTGAGAACAAAGGGACTTGGAAGGTGATCTTACACACTGTAACGGTTAACAAAGGTGTGTAAAGCTGTGATCTGGAGGAGCCGTGTCTAGGGTAACAGCAGCCCTACCTCTACTTCCTCGCCCTCGCCGATGTCCTTGTGGTAGTCGGATGGGGGTGGCAACCTCACATCGCTGAACGGCAGCTGTCTCTCTGGTTGCCAGCTATTTAAAAAACAAACAAACAATAGGAAGGACATATGCATACGTGTTAATTAGTGTCAAACAAAAACAAAAACCATGTTTCTGCCTTCTGGGAACAAAATCTATGCTAATCGTTTGACTTCTGTTTTTACACTCAAGCCCCAGGAAACTCTTAGCATACCCTAACCACACGGTGTGGTATTCTAGCAGGATGTGAACACTCTCACCTCCATTATACGGAACGTAACTCATTATAAATCCTACATCACAGAATTTTAAACGCTTGAGCATGTTTATCAGTAAACTTTCCTTCCACCAGAAATGGCTAACAACCTTCAACAATTTTCAACAATTGTCCACCAGAGAGATTACTTTCCCCATGTTGTCACTTTAATGTGCCAAAGTGTTAAATTTGCCACTTAAAAAGTGTCAGCATAACATACTATAAATATTAATCAACACATCCTCTTTCACATTAATGTACTGTCTTCTGTTCACACATATAACCCCCTTAATGTTAAACAAGCTGGGCAAAAACCTAAGTGGTACTCCAATATCTGCTTTTAATTTCACTCAGGATAAAGCTTGAATTAAAATACAGACTAATCTGACCCGGAACCATCCATGCAAGAGAACATGTGAATGACTACAGTTGTAGTTGACGACAAGTCAACGTAACCAGTCCAAGATTGGCAGGGACGTCATCAACCCCCACCCGAGTTCACATATCTCATAGGGCTATTTCTGTCTCACCCTCATCAGGGCGGAATGAACAGGACTGCACAAGAGCTCTATGATATAGATAAAATCTAGCCCAGTGAGTATACTGATCAACTTGCTGACAGGCAATTGTTCAAATCAGCATGAAAGATGTGAAGAAGAAGAAGAAGAAGAAGAAGAAGAAGAAGAAGAAGAGAAAATAAAAGGAGATTGCGAGAAAGGACATGAACAGAGGCTCGGGTGAGGAGTGGGGTGGGGTTTTCAGGACATGGACGAGAATGAGACTCAGAGAGAAAGGCTAGCACATGTGCTGAGAGAAAGAGAGACGGGGGGACATAGGGGATGTACACAGGCAAATTTAGGCTAGCAGAAATGGACACCACTATCTACTGGCAAGACTTCTGACATGTAAATGTTATACTGAATATTATTTTAAGTTCAGATGGGACCAAAAAACGGCACTGTTTGATCAGTATTCAGTCTAGCTTATCTGGGTATTGGTCTAGGGGTTTGGAGGTCATCTGCTAGTGTTACAATCACACACAACAAAAGCTGCATAAACTTACTTGTTCTCAAAAACTATCGTGAGGGAGTCTTCATGGACATCTTTGATGAACGCCTGAAAGGACACAGAGGAAACAGAGCATGTTAAGCTTCAAATAGATGCTTGACCTAAAGCTGCACTAAATAGCAAGCTTCCCTTATAAAGAAAAAAAGTGAACACTCAAATCTAGGTAAAAATAATAGTAGTAAACATTTCTTGATGTTGGCACTGTTTTATAGGGAAGGGGAAGAAACAGCACAAAGGTTTTTCTTTCAATATTGAAAATTTCAAAAGAAAAATTTTCTCTTGTCTCAAGGGGCATAAAAGTCCTTCCAGGATACCCTGACAGTCAGGCCAGGTTTCATATACGGATGAACACACACCCACATCCACATAGTATGTGACAAAAGTTTTGGGGGAAGTGGCAGCCTGTCACACATCACAGGGAAAGTGAAATATGAATTAGGAAAAGCCAACTACGATCATGAGAGGATGATTGAGACACCGCGAGCACGGACCCCTTCTAAAAATCTGTTCCTCGTCCATCATACCACCACTCAGTTTTATCAAGACACACCTCCAACCCACAGCGCAGGCAGAGTGACGGTGCTGGCAGGGTGACACTGCCTAATATGGGGCAGCAAAAAATGGAAAAGATAATGAGAGTAAACCAAGACCTCTGGTATTCCACCTGCTTGGAAAGACACCTTCCCTGGAAAATGTTCACTGGTTTCATGTTCTAATGCATGCGCTACATGACATTAAGTCAAAGTACAAAAACAGCATTTAAATACCTAATTCGGAGGTTTATAGCATGAGAAGTGTATTTGAGTTCGTTACAGTCGCCATTTTGGGACACGTGCCAGTAGAGTAACGACGTCCAGCGAGTCTCTTGCATTTGCCACTCTTCGAAGTGAGCACACTGCCAATCCC